>NC_064409.1:39887500-40187500 GCF_023375975.1 Astyanax mexicanus | reverse complement strand
CCATGAAAAATGACTCAAATGAGTGGGAAAATGCATGGGCATGGAAAATTGGACCAAATTTTGCTCAGAAATGTGAAAAAAGCACTTTTCAATTTTTGACCCAAATCAGAAAAAAATATAGACCCGCGCGGTATGTCATTTTGGTGAAAATTTTGACCATTCATGAAACCTTGTTTTTTCCATGAAAAATGACTGAAATGAGTGGGGAAATGCATGGGCATGGTAAATTGGGACAAATTTTTCTCAGAAAATGTGTCAAAAGGCACTTTTCAATTTTTGACCCAAATCAGAAAAAAACGTAGACCCGCGGTATGTCATTTTGGTGAAAATTTTGACCATTCATGAAACATTGTTTTTTCCATGAAAAATGACTTAAACGACTGGGAAAATGCACGGGCATGGTAAATTGGGACAAATTTTGCTCAGAAATGTGAAAAAAAAGCACTTTTCAATTTTTGACCCAAATCAGAAAAAAAACGTAGACCCGCGGTATGTCATTTTGGTGAAAATTTTGACCATTTATGAAACCTTGTTTTTTCCATGAAAAATGACTCAAATGAGTGGGAAAATGCATGGGCATGGTAAATTGGACCAAATTTTGCTCAGAAATGTGAAAAAAGCACTTTTAAATTTTTGACACAAATCAGAAAAAAACGTAGACCCGCGGTATGTCATTTTGGTGAAAATTTTGACCATTCATGAAACCTTATTTTTTCCATGAAAAATGACTCAAATGAGTGGGAAAATGCATGGGCATGGTAAATTGGGACAAATTTTGCTCAGAAATGTGAAAAAAGCACTTTTAAATTTTTGACCCAAATCAGAAAAAAACGTAGACCCGCGGTATGTCATTTTGGCGAAAATTTTGACCATTCGTGAAACCTTGTTTTTTCCCATGAAAAATAACTCAAATGAGTGGGAAAATGCATGGGCATGGTAAATTGGACCAAATTTTGCTCAGAAATGTGACAAAAGGCACTTTTCAATTTTTGACCCAAATCAGAAAAAAACGTAGACCCGCGGTATGTCATTTTGGTGAACATTTTGACCATTCATGAAACCTTGTTTTTTCCATGAAAAATGACTCAAATGAGTGGGAAAATGCATGGGCATGGAAAATTGGACCAAATTTTGCTCAGAAATGTGACAAAAGGCACTTTTAAATTTTTGACCCAAATCAGAAAAAAACGTAGACCCACGGTATGTCATTTTGGTGAAAATTTTGACCTTAGAAAAAAACAAAAAAAACACTCAGAAAAAAACGTTTTTTTCATTTTGGTGAAAATTTTGACCATTCATGAAACCCTGTTTTTTCCATGAAAAATGACTGAAATGAGTGGGAAATGCATGGGCATGGTAAATTGGGACAAATTTTGCTCAGAAAATGTGTCAAAAGGCACTTTTCAATTTTTGACCCAAATCAGAAAAAAACGTAGACCCGCGGTATGTCATTTTGGTGAAAATTTTGACCATTCATGAAACCTTGTTTTTTCCATGAAAAATGACTCAAATGAGTGGGAAAATGCATGGGCATGGAAAATTGGACCAAATTTTGCTCAGAAATGTGAAAAAAGCACTTTTCAATTTTTGACCCAAATCAGAAAAAAATATAGACCCGCGCGGTATGTCATTTTGGTGAAAATTTTGACCATTCATGAAACCTTGTTTTTTCCATGAAAAATGACTGAAATGAGTGGGGAAATGCATGGGCATGGTAAATTGGGACAAATTTTTCTCAGAAAATGTGTCAAAAGGCACTTTTCAATTTTTGACCCAAATCAGAAAAAAACGTAGACCCGCGGTATGTCATTTTGGTGAAAATTTTGACCATTCATGAAACCTTGTTTTTTCCATGAAAAATGACTTAAACGACTGGGAAAATGCACGGGCATGGTAAATTGGGACAAATTTTGCTCAGAAATGTGAAAAAAAAGCACTTTTCAATTTTTGACCCAAATCAGAAAAAGACCCGCGGTATGTCATTTTGGTGAAAATTTTGACCTTTCATGAAACCTTATTTTTTCCATGAAAAACGACTCAAATGAGTGGGAAAATGCATGGGCATGGTAAATTGGGACAAATTTTGCTCAGAAATGTGACAAAAGGCACTTTTCAATTTTTGACCCAAATCAGAAAAAAAACGTAGACCCGCGGTATGTCATTTTGGTGAAAATTTTGACCATTCATGAAACCTTGTTTTTTCCATGAAAAATGACTCAAATGAGTGGGAAAATGCATGGGCATGGTAAATTGGGACAAATTTTGCTCAGAAATGTGAAAAAAAGCACTTTTCAATTTTTTGACCCAAATCAGAAAAAGACCCGCGGTATGTCATTTTGGTGAAAATTTTGACCATTCATGAAACCTTGTTTTTTCCATGAAAAATGACTCAAATGAGTGGGAAAATGCATGGGCATGGTAAATTGGGACAAATTTTGCTCAGAAATGTGAAAAAAGCACTTTTCAATTTTTGACCCAAATCAGAAAAAAACATAGACCCGCGCGGTATGTCATTTTGGTGAAAATTTTGACCATTCATGAAACCTTGTTTTTTCCATGAAAAATGACTGAAATGAGTGGGGAAATGCATGGGCATGGTAAATTGGGACAAATTTTTCTCAGAAAATGTGTCAAAAGGCACTTTTCAATTTTTGACCCAAATCAGAAAAAAACGTAGACCTGCGGTATGTCATTTTGGTGAAAATTTTGACCATTCATGAAACCTTGTTTTTTTCATGAAAAATGACTCAAATGAGTGGGAAAATGCATGGGCATGGTAAATTGGACCAAATTTTGCTCAGAAATGTGAAAAAAGCACTTTTCAATTTTTGACCCAAATCAGAAAAAAAACGTAGACCCGCGGTATGTCATTTTGGTGAAAATTTTGACCATTCATGAAACCTTGTTTTTTCCATGAAAAATGACTCAAACGAGTGGGAAAATGCATGATCATGGAATATTGGACCAAATTTTGCTCAGAAATGTGAAAATTCAATTCAATTCAATTCAATTCAATTTTATTTATATAGCGCTTTTTACAACAAAGGTTGTCACAAAGCCGCTTTACAGGAAAAACAGGTCCACGCCTCTTATGAGCAGCACCACAGAGATGCCAATTTTATGGTGACACAGTGGCAAGGAAAAACTCCCTTTAAGAGGAAGAAACCTTGGAAGGAACCAAGACTCAGTCCGAGGAACCCATCCTACTCGGGTTGACCCGCTCAGTACAAACAAACAACAAACAACAAACAAATAACAGAACAAAACAGTACAGAGAATTAATGTGAACTATGGCTAATATAACAGGTACTAATTTATGAATATAAGAATGTGATGGGCACAAACTATAGAGCTATGGCTAATACAGAAACAGATACTGAGTGTGTTAATGGTAATCAGTGCAGGGTTGCAGAGCCGGAGAACAACACAGCGGGCAGTGGAGAGCCAGGCTGGGAACATCAGGAACAGGGCATCTCCATACATGTAAAAGAGATAGATAGAGAAAACAGAAAGGGAAGGAAGAGAGAAAAAAAAGCAGGAGTTAGAAGGGTTGTGAAATAATTCTGATGAATAGAAGGACAGGGCTGATTCCTGAAAGCTGGAACCACAGACGGACACATCCAGGAAGACCGGCCGGCCAGGCGTCTCACCAGGCTTTCTCGTGTGAGAAAGATAGAGATAGAGAACAGAGAGGGGAGGGAAGAAAAAGGGGTTAGAATGGTTTTATAAAACTCTGCTGGAGTGGGATGGGCACTGGTAGCAGCAGCTCAGGACATGGGGAGAGAAAGAGAAAGCAGATGATTAGGACAGGGTTTATATTTGCTGGATAAGCTGTAAGAGGAAGAAAATTGTAATGAGACATTACTCAAAAGCTTGAGCAAATAGAAATGTTTTGAGTCTAGATTTAAAGATTGAGAGTGTGTCTGAGTCCCGTATATTAATAGGGAGGCTATTCCAAAGTTGGGGAGCTTTATAAAAGAACGCTCTTCCTCCTGCATAGTTTTTTCTAATGCGCGGGACTAATAACAGGCCAGCGTCTTGGGAGCGGAGTGAACGCGGCGGATTGTAAGGAGTAAGGAGTTCCTGTAGATAATGTGGGGCCAGACCATTAAGGGATTTATACGTCAGGAGAAGTATTTTATAATCTATACGAAATCTAACAGGTAGCCAATGTAGGGATGAAAGAATAGGTGTAATGTGATCGAACTTTCTAGCTCTGGTAAGCACTCTTGCGGCTGCATTCTGAACTAGCTGGAGTTTATGGAGTAATTTATGTGGACTTCCAGCCAACAACGCGTTGCAGTAGTCCAGCCTGGAGGTTATGAATGCATGTACCAGCTTCTCAGCATCTTCCAGAGAGAGTATACTGCGGATTTTAGCTATATTTCTTAAGTGGAAGAATGCAATTTTGACTATGCTACATATGTGAGCATCAAACGAAAGAATTGGGTCAAAGATGACCCCAAGGTTTCTCACAGTTTTACCAGGTATAATTAAATGACCGTCTATGTCTACAGTATTAACATTTATGTTTTTATCAATATTAGGACCTAATAGAAGGACCTCAGTTTTATCAGAATTAAGTAAGAGAAAGTTGTGTGTCATCCAATTTTTAATGTCTTTAATACAGTCTGTTATTTGATTTATACAGAGCTCCTCGTTGGGTTTAGCAGATATGTAAAGTTGCGCGTCATCAGCATAGCAGTGAAAGTTAATACCATGCCTACGGATAATTTTACCCAGTGGTAGCATATAAAGAGTAAAGAGTAATGGACCCAGTATTGATCCTTGAGGGACACCATATTTTACTCTAGACTGATAAGAGCATTCGTTATTTAAGTGAACACACTGGAATCGATCTCTCAGATAAGATCTGAACCAGGTGAGGGCTGATCCTTTAATTCCTATAAGATTTTCTAACCTATCAAGTAGAATAGCGTGATCTATGGTGTCAAAGGCAGCACTTAGATCTAGCAGTACAAGGATGGCATTACTGCCCCTAGGCCTGGACAATAGTTCGATATCGGTATTTATCGCGATAAGAAATGTTTCAATAACGGTGATATCATTTTTGTGGTATATCGATATGTATTATTTACACGGACAGACATTTTTTACTGGCGTCAGCTCGCCCCAGAGCTGAACACAGTCTCCGTAGCTGGGCTATGTCTGCGCGTGATGACGTAAACACACAGGCACGTAGCCAGATAGGCTAGGCTAGGCTAGGCTAGGTTAGATTTGCCTAGGCTAGGTTCGCATCTGAAATGTTCCGCGCTGGAGCGGAGCGGAACCGAGCCTACCCTAGCCTATCCTCGGGTCCGCTCATTCAGCGGTCAGCCGCGGGTTAGCTCGTTCAGTCCGCTCGTTCATCCGCGGGTCCGCTCGTTCAGCCCGCTCGTTCATCCGCGGGTCCGCTTGTTCAGCCCGCTCGTTCATCCGCGGGTCCGCTTGTTCAGCCCGCTCGTTCATCCGCGGGTCCGCTTGTTCAGCCCGCTCGTTCATCCGCGGGTCCGCTTGTTCAGCCCGCTCGTTCATCCGCGGGTCCGCTCGTTCAGCTCGTCCGCGCGGGATATTTTTAATGCAAAATGAATGCCCCTGCCGCTTCCACAAGTGATAAATTGAAGGAGGCTTCTTGTATTATTTTTCCTGTTGAAACACTTATGTTTTGATCTGTTAAATATGTTTACAAAAGAGTTAGTTAGTTAGTTATATAGGCTTAGGCTTATATAGGCTTATGTTTGACAGGGATGTCATGTTTTTATTTTGCTATATGCAAATAAAATTGAGCATTGATTTATTTTGACAATTTTTTATTTCTTAAGTATTATAAAGTTTTTGTGAAAGGAGGTTTCAAAGACTTAAATTAAATTTTCAGACGGTAGTGTACAGATTTCCATTGCAGGGATTCTTTGCAGTTTTCTGAGGCCTTCAAAGTATTTATATCGATATCGAAATTATATTGTATCGACCGAAATTAAGGAATATTTTGTGATATGAATTTTGGCCATATCGTCCAGCACTAACTGCCCCTATCAAGAGCTGAAAGTAAATCATTAGTTACTCTAAGTAGAGTTGTTTCAGTACTATGGTTTTGTCTAAATCCAGATTGAAAAACCTCATGCATACTATTACTTTGTAGATACAAGCGCAGCTGGTTAAACACAATTTTTTCTAGGATTTTGGCTATAAAGGAAAGATTAGAAATTGGTCTATAATTAGCAAGCTCGCGGGGGTCCAGATTTGGCTTTTTGATAATGGGCTTAATGACCGCCAATTTAAGAGAATTGGGTACGTAGCCCATGCTAAGGGATGAATTTACTATTTCTAGTAATGATTTTCCCACCTTTGGCAGTGCCTGTTTCAATAATTGTGTGGGTACTGGATCTAATATACATGATGTTGATTTTGATGAGTTAATTACACTAAGTAAATCTTTTTCTGTAACCGGGCTGAAACACTCTAGGTGTGTCTCAGAGCTGGAGCAGCATTCATCGATATCTATAAGTAAATTTTGGGGGTGATACTGAATTTTTTGTCTAATGCTATTAATTTTATCATCAAAGAACTTCATGAAATCATTACTATTAATGTCGACAGGGATAACGGAGCTAGTTTGTTTTTGACTGCCGGTGAGTTTAGCCACAGTAGTGAAAAGGAATCTAGGATTGTCTCTATTTTTCTCAATAAGCGATGAAATATACTGGGATTTTGTTTTAATTAGGGCTTTTTTGTAGTCTGTGAGACTATGCTGCCATGCTAGCCGGAAACATTCTAGTTTTGTGTGTCGCCATTTACGTTCAAAGTTACGAGCGGTTTGTTTTAATGTACGTGTGTGGTCATTATACCACGGTGCTAGCTTTTTATCCCTGATTTGTTTTATTTTTGTCGGCGCTACGCGGTCAAGGTTAGAGCGGAGCACAGTTTGTAGATTTTCTGTTTTGTGCTCGAGATCATGCTCATAGGACGGAAGGGAGATGGTTAAGTCGGGGAGTTTATTTACAAATTCATTAGCAATTGCGGTTGTTATTTTACGCTTGCTGATATAGCGGGGCGGGAGGAGGATATTTTGATTAAAAACTATTTCAAACATAATTAGATAATGATCGGATATTGAGTCATGTTGAGAAAGAGTAACTATATTCTCAGCCTCAATACCCAGTGTCAAAACTAAGTCTAATGTATGACTACATCGGTGAGTGGGGCCAATTACATTTTGTTTAAAGCCTAGAGCATCTAAAACTGATTTAAATGCAATTTTTAGTGGATCCTGGTCCTTTTCAAAGTGGATATTAAAGTCTCCAACAATTATGATCTTATCAGAAAGAAGAATTACTGCTGCTAGAAAGTCAGCAAATTCACTAATAAAATTTGAGTATGGTCCAGGAGGACGATACAGTGTTATAAGCAGAAACGAATGCTGCGTTTTGGAAGCAGGAGACGGGCCTGCTACAACCCCTGGCAAAAAGTATGGAATCACCAGTCTTGGATGAGCACTTCTTCAGACATTTTATTCTGTAAAACAAACTCTGATCAAAAACATGATACAAAAATAAGGTCATTCCAAAGTGCAACTTGTTGGCTTTCAGGAACACTCAAAGAAATGAAGAAAAAACATTGTGGAAGTCAGTGAATGTTACTTTTATTGACCAACCACAGGGAAAAAAATATGGAATCACTCAATTCTGAGGAAAAAAGTATGGAATCATGAAAAACAGATAAACAAAAGATGATTCAAAATACATCACTAGTATTTAGTTGCACCACCTTTGGCTTTTATAACGGCTTTCAGTCTCTGAGGCATGGACTTGATGAGTGACAAACAGTTTTCTGCATCAATTTGGTGCCAACTCTCTTTGATAGCAGTTGCCAGATCAGCTTTGCAGGTCGGAGCCTTCTTGTGGACCATTTTTTTTCAATTTCCACCACAGGTTTTCAATTGGGTTGAGATCTGGACTATTTGCAGGCCATGACATCAACTGAATGTGTCTTTCTCCAAGGAATGCCTTCACTGTTTTTGCCCTATGGCACGATGCATTGTCATCTTGGAAAATTATTTCATTATCTCCAAACATCTGTTCAATTGAAGGGATGAGAAAACTGTCCAAAATGTCAATGTAAACTTGTGCATTGATAGAAGAATTAACCACAGTCATCTCCCCAGTGCCTTTGCCTGACATGCAGCCCCATATCATCAAGGACTGTGGAAATTTGGTTGTTTTCTTCAGGCAGGCCTATTCATAAATCTCACTGGAACGGCACCAAACAAAAGTTCCAGCATCATCACCTTGTCCAATGCAGATTCTTGACTCATCACTGAAGATAACTTTCATACAGTCATCCACAGTCCATGATTGCCTCTCCTTAGCCCACTGCAGTCTTGATCTTTTATGTTTAGGTGTCAATGATGGTTTTCTTTTAGCTTTCCTGTATTGAAATCCCATTTCCTTTAGGCGATTTCTTACGGTTCGGTCACATACATTGGCTCCATTTATGCTTCATCTGTTTAGTTGTACTTTTTCGGTTTTCAAGACAAATGGCCTTAAGTTGCTTGTCTTGACGCTTTGATGTCTTTCTTGGTCTACCAGTACGCTTGGCTTTAACAACCATTCCATGCTGTTTGTATTTAGTCCATATCTTGGATACAGCTGACTGTGAACAGCCCACATCTTTAGCAACCATGCGTGAAGAGTTACCTTCTTCAAGAAGTTTCACAATCCTCTCTTTTGTTTCAAGAGACATTTCTCTTGTTGGAGCCATGGTTCTTGCCACTCTAATTCGTCCAGCAGCCCTCCAAGGTGTCATGACTGCAGGTGTTTTTAACTGCAGACTAACGAGCAGATCTAATCTGAGGCAGGTGTCCATTTAGGGAAAGGAAATTGACTGGGTGTGTCCTTATTTTCTACCTTCAATTTGAGTGATTCCATACTTTTTTCCTCAGAATTGAGTGATTCCATATTTTTTTCCCTGTGGTTGGTCAATAAAAGTAACATTCACTGACTTCCACAATGTTTTTTCTTCATTTCTTTGAGTGTTCCTGAAAGCCAACAAGTTGTACTTTGGAATGACCTTATTTTTGTATCATGTTTTTGATCAGAGTTTGTTTTACAGAATGAAATGTCTGAAGGAGTGCTCATCCAAGACTGGTGATTCCATACTTTTTGCCAGGGGTTGTACTTTAAGACTAAGAACTTCAAACGACTTAGCATCCAATTGTGAGTTTTGAGATATACCTAACATTGAGTCATAGATTGTGGCAACACCACCGCCACGACCAGAGCTGCGTGGGTAACTGAAATAGCTAAAACCTGGGGGGGTAGACTCATTTAAAGCGATATATTCATCAGGTTTAATCCAGGTTTCACACAGACATAGTGCATTAAGGTGATTATCAGTAATAATATCATTAACAATAACTGATTTTGGTGCTAGCGATCTTATATTTAATAGCCCTAGTTTCATACGGACGCTGCTGGTACTCTGAGAGACGGATGCTGTCGTTTTAATTTTAATAAGATTATTAAAACAGATTTTCTGAGTTTTTCGGTTTCGAGCGACACGGGGGACAGACATAGTCTCAATCCTACAAGGTAAAAATGCACTTGTATCTGAAAAAGGCACATAATTAAAACTCACAGCCTTATGCACAGGAAAGTGGCAAGATAACTCATTAGAACAATGTATATTACTAAACTGCCCATTACTTAGACCACTAACCTGGCCGGTATGACTGGTTAGGGCCAGTCAGTCCCGGCGTAGCACCGCCTCAATGTTACCAGAGAGGACGGTGGATCCCAGGCGGCTGGGGTGAAGCCCGTCTCGGTGGAAGAGGGCTGGACGTTCCCGAAAACTCTCCCAGTTGTCCACGTAGCCAACTCCACTAGCAGAGCACCAGTCCCGCAGCCAGCAGTGGAGAGCGTAGAGGCGGCTGAACGGCTGGCTCCCGCGGCGGTAGGTGGGCATCGGACCAGAGATGAGGAGGCGGGCGCGGGTCAGTCTGCGAGCGGTGTCCAGAAGAGTGCGAAAGTGCTCCTTCAGGACCTCACTGCGCCGGGCGGACGTGTCGTTGGTACCCACATGCAGGATGACGGTGCCGGGGTCCCCGCGATGCCGAAGCACCGTAGGAAGCCGCCGGGCGACGTCCAGGACCCGAGCTCCTGGAAAACACGACACTGCAGCATTACTCTTAGCGTTAGACACCTTTAAATGCCTAACAATGGAATCTCCGACAATGAGGGTACTGCCCTTATCTGTTTTCCTCGGGGCTGGGGGAGATGAAGGAGACGACGGCGACGAGCTGAGGACCTCAAACCGGTTTGCGGAGGCAAAATCCGGCTGAGAAGGTAGGGGGGAAACCCGCTTTCCTCGGCCGCGCTGCCGCTCCCAGGCCCCTCCCGGAGCGGGGGTGAAGCAAACGACCGCCGGGGTCCGCCGCGCCGGCATCACCGGGTTGGAGACGGCCGCGAAGGCGGCGTCGCGGGATTCCTCCAGCCTAGTCCTCTGCCTGTGGAGCTCCGACTGCCTCTCGAGCAGGCGGTGGATCTGCTGATCCAGACGGACGAGCTCCTCGCTGAGTGTCAGGAGAGCACGATCCTCCGCACACGCCATTACCTCGAAGTAAGCACAAAACACACAAAAAAAACGGCAAAAATCGATAAATAACACAAAAATAATGGCTACCTGAGGGATTTTATAAGTTTAGGAAGGTTATAAGACGGTTAAAAGTTAATAAGTAGTAGAAAACGTAAACAAATAGCTAAAACAGAGAGGAGCTAAACAAACAGCAAGCAGGTACGCAGACCGGAAGTTGCGTCACTCACCGCGTCACTGGAGTTAAACTGGAAAAAAGCACTTTTCAATTTTTGACCCAAATCAGAAAAAAACGTAGACCGCGGTATGTCATTTTGGTGAAAATTTTGACCATTCATGAAAACTTGTTTTTTCCATGAAAAATGACTCAAATGAGTGGGAAAATGCATGGGCATGGTAAATTGGACCAAATTTTGCTCAGAAATGTGAAAAAAGCACTTTTCAATTTTTGACCCAAATCAGAAAAAAACGTAGACCCGCGGTATGTCATTTTGGTGAAAATTTTGACCATTCATGAAACCTTGTTTTTTCCATGAAAAATGACTCAAATGAGTGGGAAAATGCATGGGCATGGTCAATTGGACCAAATTTTGCTCAGAAATGTGAAAAAAGCACTTTTAAATTTTTGACACAAATCAGAAAAAAACGTAGACCCGCGGTATGTCATTTTGGTGAAAATTTTGACCATTCATGAAAACTTGTTTTTTCCATGAAAAATGACTCAAATGAGTGGGAAAATGCATGGGCATGGTAAATTGGGACAAATTTTGCTCAGAAATGTGACAAAAAGCACTTTTCAATTTTTGACCCAAATCAGAAAAAAACGTAGACCCACGGTATGTCATTTTGGTGAAAATTTTGACCATTCATGAAACCTTGTTTTTTCCATGAAAAATGACTCAAATGAGTGGGAAAATGCATGGGCATGGTAAATTGGGACAAATTTTGCTCAGAAATGTGTCAAAAGGCACCTTTCAATTTTTGACCCAAATCAGAAAAAAACGTAGACCCGCGGTATGTCATTTTGGTGAAAATTTTGACCATTCATGAAACCTTGTTTTTTCCATGAAAAATGACTCAAATGAGTGGGAAAATGCATGGGCATGGTAAATTGGACCAAATTTTGCTAAGAAATGTGAAAAAAGCACTTTTAAATTTTTGACACAAATCAGAAAAAAAACGTAGACCCGCGGTATGTCATTTTGGCGAACATTTTGACCATTCATGAAACCTTGTTTTTTCCATGAAAAATGACTCAAATGAGTGGGAAAATGCATGGGCATGGTAAATTGGACCAAATTTTGCTCAGAAATGTGAAAAAAGCACTTTTAAATTTTTGACACGAATCAGAAAAAAACGTAGACCCGCGGTATGTCATTTTGGCGAAAATTTTGACCATTCATGAAACCTTGTTTTTTCCATGAAAAATGACTCAAATGAGTGGAAAAATGCATGGGCATGGTAAATTGGACCAAATTTTGCTCAGAAATGTGAAAAAAGCACTTTTAAATTTTTGACAAAAATCAGAAAAAAACGTAGACCCGCGGTATGTCATTTTGGCGAGAATTTTGACCATTCATGAGAACATGTTTTTTTCCATGAAAAATGACTCAAATGAGTGGGAAAATGCATGGGTATGGTAAATTGGACCAAATTTTGCTCAGAAATGTGAAAAAAGCACTTTCCAATTTTTGACCCAAATCAGAAAAAAACGTAGACCCGCGGTATGTCATTTTGGTGAATATTTTGACCATTCATGAAACCTTGTTTTTTCCATGAAAAATGACTCAAATGAGTGGGGAAATGCATGGGCATGGTAAATTGGGACAAATTTTGCTCAGAAATGTGTCAAAAGGCACTTTTCAAATTTTGATCCAAATCAGAAAAAAACGTAGACCCGCGGTATGTCATTTTGGCAAAAATTTTGACCATTCATGATAACTTGTTTTTTTCATGAAAAATGACTCAAATGAGTGGGAAAATGCATGGGCATGGTAAATTGGAACAAATTTTGCTCAGAAATGTGACAAAAAGCACTTTTCAATTTTTGACCCAAATCAGAAAAACTTAATTTTGGTGAAAATTTTGACCATTCATGAAACCTTGTTTTTTCCATGAAAAATGACTCAAACGAGTGGGAAAATGCATGATCATGGAAAATTGGACCAAATTTTGCTCAGAAATGTGAAAAAAGCACTTTTAAATTTTTGACACAAATCAGAAACAAACGTAGACCCGCGGTATGTCATTTAGGCGAAAATTTTGACCATTCATGAAAACTTGTTTTTTTCCATGAAAAATGACTCAAATGAGTGGGAAAATGCATGGGCATGGTAAATTGGACCAAATTTTGCTCAGAAATGTGAAAAAAGCACTTTTCAATTTTTGACACAAATCAGAAAAAAACGTAGACCCGCGGTATGTCATTTTGGTGAAAATTTTGACCATTCATGAAACCTTGTTTTTTCCATGAAAAATGACTCAAATGAGTGGGAAAATGCATGGGCATGGTAAATTGGACCAAATTTTGCTCAGAAATGTGAAAAAAGCACTTTTAAATTTTTGACACAAATCAGAAAAAAACGTAGACCCGCGGTATGTCATTTTGGTGAAAATTTTGACCATTCATGAAACCTTGTTTTTTCCATGAAAAATTACTCAAATGAGTGGGAAAATGCACGGGCATGGTAAATTGGACCAAATTTTGCTCAGAAATGTGAAAAAAGCACTTTTAAATTTTTGACCCAAATCAGAAAAAAACGTAGACCCACGGTATGTCATTTTGTTGAAAATTTTGACCATTCATGAAACCTTGTTTTTTCCATGAAAAATGACTCAAATGAGTGGGAAAATGCATGGGCATGGTAAATTGGGACAAATTTTGCTCAGAAATGTGTCAAAAGGCACCTTTCAATTTTTGAACCAAATCAGAAAAAAACGTAGACCCGCGGTATGTCATTTTGGTGAAAATTTTGACCATTCATGAAACATTGTTTTTTCCATGAAAAATGACTTAAACGAGTGGGAAAATGCACGGGCATGGTAAATTGGGACAAATTTTGCTCAGAAATGTGAAAAAAAGCACTTTTCAATTTTTGACCCAAATCAGAAAAAAACGTAGACCCGCGGTATGTCATTTTGGTGAAAATTTTGACCATTCATGAAACCTTGTTTTTTCCATGAAAAATGACTCAAATGAGTGGGAAAATGCATGGGCATGGTAAATTGGACCAAATTTTGCTCAGAAATGTGAAAAAAGCACTTTTAAATTTTTGACACAAATCAGAAAAAAACGTAGACCCGCGGTATGTCATTTTGGCGAAAATTTTGACCATTCATGAAACCTTGTTTTTTCCATGAAAAATGACTCAAATGAGTGGGAAAATGCATGGGCATGGTAAATTGGACCAAATTTTGCTCAGAAATGTGAAAAAAGCACTTTTAAATTTTTGACACAAATCAGAAAAAAACGTAGACCCGCGGTATGTCATTTTGGCGAAAATTTTGACCATTCATGAAACCTTGTTTTTTCCATGAAAAATGACTCAAATGAGTGGAAAAATGCATGGGCATGGTAAATTGGACCAAATTTTGCTCAGAAATGTGAAAAAAGCACTTTTAAATTTTTGACAAAAATCAGAAAAAAACGTAGACCCGCGGTATGTCATTTTGGCGAGAATTTTGACCATTCATGAAAACATGTTTTTTTCCATGAAAAATGACTCAAATGAGTGGGAAAATGCATGGGTATGGTAAATTGGACCAAACTTTGCTCAGAAATTTGAAAAAAGCACTTTTAAATTTTTGACCCAAATCAGAAAAAAACGTAGACCCGCGGTATGTCATTTTGGTGAATATTTTGACCATTCATGAAACCTTGTTTTTTCCATGAAAAATGACTCAAATGAGTGGGGAAATGCATGGGCATGGTAAATTGGGACAAATTTTGCTCAGAAATGTGTCAAAAGGCACTTTTCAATTTTTGATCCAAAATAAGAAAAAAACGTAGACCCGCGGTATGTCATTTTGGCAAAAATTTTGACCATTCATGATAACTTGTTTTTTTCATGAAAAATGACTCAAATGAGTGGGAAAATGCATGGGCATGGTAAATTGGAACAAATTTTGCTCAGAAATGTGACAAAAAGCACTTTTCAATTTTTGACCCAAATCAGAAAAAAACGTAGACCCGCGGTATGTCATTTTGGTGAAAATTTTGACCATTCATGAAACCTTGTTTTTTCCATGAAAAATAACTCAAATGAGTGGGGAAATGCATGGGCATGGTAAATTGGACCAAATTTTGCTCAGAAATGTGAAAAAAGCACTTTTAAATTTTTGACACAAATCAGAAAAAAACGTAGACCCGCGGAATGTCATTTTGGCGAAAATTTTGACCATTCATGAAACCTTGTTTTTTCCATGAAAAATGACTCAAAAGAGTGGGAAAATGCATGGGCATGGTAAATTGTACCAAATTTTGCTCAGAAATGTGAAAAAAAGCACTTTTCAATTTTTTGACCCAAATCAGAAAAAGACCCGCGGTATGTCATTTTGGTGAAAATTTTGACCATTCATGAAAACTTGTTTTTTCCATGAAAAATAACTCAAATGAGTGGGGAAATGCATGGGCATGGTAAATTGGACCAAATTTTGCTCAGAAATGTGAAAAAAGCACTTTTAAATTTTTGACACAAATCAGAAAAAAACGTAGACCCGCGGAATGTCATTTTGGCGAAAATTTTGACCATTCATGAAACCTTGTTTTTTCCATGAAAAATGACTCAAAAGAGTGGGAAAATGCATGGGCATGGTAAATTGGACCAAATTTTGCTCAGAAATGTGAAAAAAAGCACTTTTCAATTTTTTGACCCAAATCAGAAAAAGACCCGCGGTATGTCATTTTGGTGAAAATTTTGACCATTCATGAAAACTTGTTTTTTCCATGAAAAATTACTCAAATGAGTGGGAAAATGCATGGGCATGGTAAATTGGACCAAATTTTGCTCAGAAATGTGAAAAAAGCACTTTTCAATTTTTGACCCAAATCAGAAAAAAAACGTAGACCCGCGGTATGTCATTTTGGTGAAAATTTTGACCATTCATGAAACCTTGTTTTTTCCATGAAAAATGACTCAAATGAGTGGGAAAATGCATGGGCATGGTAAATTGGACCAAATTTTGCTCAGAAATGTGAAAAAAGCACTTTTAAATTTTTGACACAAATCAGAAAAAAACGTAGACCCGCGGTATGTCATTTTGGTGAAAATTTTGACCATTCATGAAACCTTGTTTTTTCCATGAAAAATGACTCAAATGAGTGGAAAAATGCATGGGCATGGTAAATTGAACCAAATTTTGCTCAGAAATGTGAAAAAAGCACTTTCCAATTTTTGACCCAAATCAGAAAAAAACGTAGACCCGCGGTATGTCATTTTGGTGAATATTTTGACCATTCATGAAACCTTGTTTTTTCCATGAAAAATGACTCAAATGAGTGGGGAAATGCATGGGCATGGTAAATTGGGACAAATTTTGCTCAGAAATGTGTCAAAAGGCACTTTTCAAATTTTGATCCAAATCAGAAAAAAATGTAGACCCGCGGTATGTCATTTTGGCAAAAATTTTGACCATTCATGATAACTTGTTTTTTTCATGAAAAATGACTCAAATGAGTGGGAAAATGCATGGGCATGGTAAATTGGACCAAATTTTGCTCAGAAATGTGAAAAAAGCACTTTTAAATTTTTGACACAAATCAGAAAAAAACGTAGACCCGCGGTATGTCATTTTGGTGAAAATTTTGACCATTCATGAAAACTTGTTTTTTCCATGAAAAATGACTCAAATGAGTCGGAAAATGCATGGGCATGGTAAATTGGACCAAATTTTGCTCAGAAATGTGAAAAAAGCACTTTTAAATTTTTGACACAAATCAGAAAAAAACGTAGACCCGCGGTATGTCATTTTGGTGAAAATTTTGACCGTTCATGAAACCTTGTTTTTTCCATGAAAAATTACTCAAATGAGTGGGAAAATGCATGGGCATGGTAAATTGGACCAAATTTTGCTCAGAAATGTGAAAAAAGCACTTTTAAATTTTTGACACAAATCAGAAAAAAACGTAGACCCGCGGTATGTCATTTTGGCGAAAATTTTGACCATTCATGAAACCTTGTTTTTTCCATGAAAAATGACTCAAATGAGTGGAAAAATGCATGGGCATGGTAAATTGGACCAAATTTTGCTCAGAAATGTGAAAAAAGCACTTTTAAATTTTTGACAAAAATCAGAAAAAAACGTAGACCCGCGGTATGTCATTTTGGCGAGAATTTTGACCATTCATGAAAACATGTTTTTTTCCATGAAAAATGACTCAAATGAGTGGGAAAATGCATGGGTATGGTAAATTGGACCAAATTTTGCTCAGAAATGTGAAAAAAACACTTTCCAATTTTTGACCCAAATCAGAAAAAAACGTAGACCCGCGGTATGTCATTTTGGTGAATATTTTGACCATTCATGAAACCTTGTTTTTTCCATGAAAAATGACTCAAATGAGTGGGGAAATGCATGGGCATGGTAAATTGGGACAAATTTTGCTCAGAAATGTGTCAAAAGGCACTTTTCAATTTTTGATCCAAAATAAGAAAAAAACGTAGACCCGCGGTATGTCATTTTGGCAAAAATTTTGACCTTTCATGATAACTTGTTTTTTTCATGAAAAATGACTCAAATGAGTGGGAAAATGCATGGGCATGGTAAATTGGAACAAATTTTGCTCAGAAATGTGACAAAAAGCACTTTTCAATTTTTGACCCAAATCAGAAAAACTTGTAGACCCGCGGTATGTCATTTTGGTGAAAATTTTGACCATTCATGAAACCTTGTTTTTTCCATGAAAAATAACTCAAATGAGTGGGGAAATGCATGGGCATGGTAAATTGGACCAAATTTTGCTCAGAAATGTGAAAAAAGCACTTTTAAATTTTTGACACAAATCAGAAAAAAACGTAGACCCGCGGAATGTCATTTTGTCGAAAATTTTGACCATTCATGAAACCTTGTTTTTTCCATGAAAAATGACTCAAAAGAGTGGGAAAATGCATGGGCATGGTAAATTGGACCAAATTTTGCTCAGAAATGTGAAAAAAAGCACTTTTCAATTTTTTGACCCAAATCAGAAAAAGACCCGCGGTATGTCATTTTGGTGAAAATTTTGACCATTCATGAAAACTTGTTTTTTCCATGAAAAATTACTCAAATGAGTGGGAAAATGCATGGGCATGGTAAATTGGACCAAATTTTGCTCAGAAATGTGAAAAAAGCACTTTTAAATTTTTGACACAAATCAGAAAAAAACGTAGACCCGCGGTATGTCATTTTGTTGAAAATTTTGACCATTCATGAAACCTTGTTTTTTCCATGAAAAATGACTCAAATGAGTGGGAAAATGCATGGGCATGGTAAATTGGACCAAATTTTGCTCAGAAATGTGAAAAAAGCATTTTTAAATTTTTGACACAAATCAGAAAAAAACTTAGACCCGCGGTATGTCATTTTGGTGAAAATTTTGACCATTCATGAAACCTTGTTTTTTCCATGAAAAATAACTCAAATGAGTGGGGAAATGCATGGGCATGGTAAATTGGACCAAATTTTGCTCAGAAATGTGAAAAAAGCACTTTTAAATTTTTGACACAAATCAGAAAAAAACGTAGACCCGCGGAATGTCATTTTGGCGAAAATTTTGACCATTCATGAAACCTTGTTTTTTCCATGAAAAATGACTCAAAAGAGTGGGAAAATGCATGGGCATGGTAAATTGGACCAAATTTTGCTCAGAAATGTGAAAAAAAGCACTTTTCAATTTTTTGACCCAAATCAGAAAAAGACCCGCGGTATGTCATTTTGGTGAAAATTTTGACCATTCATGAAAACTTGTTTTTTCCATGAAAAATTACTCAAATGAGTGGGAAAATGCATGGGCATGGTAAATTGGACCAAATTTTGCTCAGAAATGTGAAAAAAGCACTTTTAAATTTTTGACCCAAATCAGAAAAAAAACGTAGACCCGCGGTATGTCATTTTGGCGAAAATTTTGACCATTCATGAAACCTTGTTTTTTCCATGAAAAATGACTCAAATGAGTGGGAAAATGCATGGGCATGGTAAATTGGACCAAATTTTGCTCAGAAATGTGAAAAAAGCACTTTTCAATTTTTGACCCAAATCAGAAAAAAACGTAGACCCGCGGTATGTCATTTTGGTGAAAATTTTGACCATTCATGAAACCTTGATTTTTTCGTGAAAAATGACTCAAATGAGTGGGAAAATGCATGGGCATGGTAAATTGGGACAAATTTTGCTCAGAAATGTGTCAAAAGGCACTTTTCAATTTTTGACCCAAATCAGAAAAAAACGTAGACCCGCGGTATGTCATTTTGGCAAAAATTTTGACCATTCATGATAACTTGTTTTTTTCATGAAAAATGACTCAAATGAGTGGGATAATGCATGGGCATGGTAAATTGGACCAAAATTTGCTCAGAAATGTGAAAAAAGCACTTTTCAACTTTTGACCCAAATCAGAAAAAAACGTAGACCCGCGGTATGTCATTTTGGCAAAAATTTTGACCATTCATGATAACTTGTTTTTTTCATGAAAAATGACTCAAATGAGTGGGAAAATGCATGGGCATGGTAAATTGGACCAAATTTTGCTCAGAAATGTGAAAAAAGCTCTTTTAAATTTTTGACACAAATCAGAAAGAAACGTAGACCCGCGGTATGTCATTTTGGCAAAAATTTTGACCATTCATGATAACTTGTTTTTTTCATGAAAAATGACTCAAATGAGTGGGAAAATGCATGGGCATGGTAAATTGGACCAAAATTTGCTCAGAAATGTGAAAAAAGCACTTTTCAATTTTTGACCCAAATCAGAAAAAAACGTAGACCTGCAGTATGTCATTTTGGTGAAAATTTTGACCATTCATAAAACCTTGTTTTTTTCCATGAAAAATGACTGAAATGAGTGGGAAAATGCATGGGCATGGAAAATTGGACCAAATTTTGCTCAGAAATGTGAAAAAAAGCACTTTTCAATTTTTGACCCAAATCAGAAAAAAACGTAGACCCGCGGTATGTCATTTTGGTGAAAATTTTGACCATTCATGAAACCTTGTTTTTTTCATGAAAAATGACTCAAATGAGTGGGAAAATGCATGGGCATGGTAAATTGGGACAAATTTTGCTCAGAAATGTGTCAAAAGGCACTTTTCAATTTTTGACCCAAATCAGAAAAAAACGTAGACCCCGCGGTATGTCATTTTGGTGAAAATTTTGACCGTTCATGAAACCTTGTTTTTTCCATGAAAAATGACTCAAATGAGTGGGAAAATGCATTGGCATGGTAAATTGGACCAAAATTTGCTCAGAAATGTGAAAAAAGCACTTTTCAATTTTTGACCCAAATCAGAAAAACACTTAGACCCGCGGTATGTCATTTTGGTGAAAATTTTGACCATTCATAAAACCTTGTTTTTTTCCATGAAAAATGACTGAAATGAGTGGGAAAATGCATGGGCATGGAAAAGTGGACCAAATTTTGCTCAGAAATGTGAAAAAAAGCACTTTTCAATTTTTGACCCAAATCAGAAAAAAACGTAGACCCGCGGTATGTCATTTTGTTGAAAATTTTGACCATTCATGAAACCTTGTTTTTTTCATGAAAAATGACTCAAATGAGTGGGAAAATGCATGGGCATGGTAAATTGGGACAAATTTTGCTCAGAAATGTGTCAAAAGCCACTTTTCAATTTTTGACCCAAATCAGAAAAAAACGTAGACCCGCGGTATGTCATTTTGGTGAAAATTTTGACCATTCATGAAACCTTGATTTTTACATGAAAAATGACTCAAATGAGTGGGAAAATGCATGGGCATGGTAAATTGGGACAAATTTTGCTCAGAAATGTGTCAAAAGGCACTTTTCAATTTTTGACCCAAATCAGAAAAAAACGTAGACCCGCGGTATGTCATTTTGGCAAAAATTTTGACCATTCATGATAACTTGTTTTTTTCATGAAAAATGACTCAAATGAGTGGGATAATGCATGGGCATGGTAAATTGGACCAAATTTTGCTCAGAAATGTGAAAAAAGCTCTTTTAAATTTTTGACACAAATCAGAAAGAAACGTAGACCCGCGGTATGTCATTTTGGCAAAAATTTTGACCATTCATGATAACTTGTTTTTTTCATGAAAAATGACTCAAATGAGTGGGAAAATGCATGGGCATGGTAAATTGGACCAAAATTTGCTCAGAAATGTGTCAAAAGGCACTTTTCAATTTTTGACCCAAATCAGATAAAAACGTAGACCCGCGGTATGTCATTTTGGTGAAAATTTTGACCATTCATGAAACCTTGTTTTTTTCCATGAAAAATGACTCAAATGAGTGGGAACATGCATGGGCATGGTAAATTGGACCAAATTTTGCTCAGAAATGTGAAAAAAGCACTTTTAAATTTTTGACACGAATCAGAAAAAAACGTAGACCCGCGGTATGTCATTTTGGCGAAAATTTTGACCATTCATGAAAACTTGTTTTTTTCATGAAAAATGACTCAAATGAGTGGGAAAATGCATGGGCATGGTAAATTGGACCAAATTTTGCTCAGAAATGTGACAAAAGCACTTTTCAATTTTTGACCCAAATCAGAAAAACACGTAGACCCGCGGTATGTCATGTTGGTGAAAATTTTGACCATTCATGAAACCTTGTTTTTTCCATGAAAAATGACTTAAATGAGTGGGAAAATGCATGGGCATGGTAAATTGGGACAAATTTTGCTCAGAAATGTGTCAAAAGCCACTTTTCAATTTTTGACCCAAATCAGAAAAAAACGTAGACCCGCGGTATGTCATTTTGGTGAAAATTTTGACCATTCATGAAACCTTGATTTTTACATGAAAAATGACTCAAATGAGTGGGAAAATGCATGGGCATGGTAAATTGGGACAAATTTTGCTCAGAAATGTGTCAAAAGGCACTTTTCAATTTTTGACCCAAATCAGAAAAAAACGTAGACCCGCGGTATGTCATTTTGGCAAAAATGTTGACCATTCATGATAACTTGTTTTTTTCATGAAAAATGACTCAAATGAGTGGGATAATGCATGGGCATGGTAAATTGGACCAAATTTTGCTCAGAAATGTGAAAAAAGCTCTTTTAAATTTTTGACACAAATCAGAAAGAAACGTAGACCCGCGGTATGTCATTTTGGCAAAAATTTTGACCATTCATGATAACTTGTTTTTTTCATGAAAAATGACTCAAATGAGTGGGAAAATGCATGGGCATGGTAAATTGGACCAAAATTTGCTCAGAAATGTGAAAAAAGCACTTTTCAATTTTTGACCCAAATCAGAAAAAAACGTAGACCCGCAGTATGTCATTTTGGTGAAAATTTTGACCATTCATAAAACCTTGTTTTTTTCCATGAAAAATGACTGAAATGAGTGGGAAAATGCATGGGCATGGAAAATTGGACCAAATTTTGCTCAGAAATGTGAAAAAAAGCACTTTTCAATTTTTGACCCAAATCAGAAAAAAACGTAGACCCGCGGTATGTCATTTTGGTGAAAATTTTGACCATTCATGAAACCTTATTTTTTCCTTGAAAAATTACTCAAATGAGTGGGAAAATGCATGGGCATGGTAAATTGGGACAAATTTTGCTCAGAAATGTGTCAAAAGGCACTTTTCAATTTTTGACCCAAATCAGATAAAAACATAGACCCGCGGCATGTCATTTTGGTGAAAATTTTGACCATTCATGAAACCTTGTTTTTTCCATGAAAAATGACTAAAATGAGTGGGAAAATGCATGGGCATGGTAAATTGGACCAAATTTTGCTCAGAAATGTGAAAAAAGCACTTTTCAATTTTTGACCCAAATCAGAAAAACACGTAGACCCGCGGTATGTCATTTTGGTGAAAATTTTGACCATTCATAAAACCTTGTTTTTTTCCATGAAAAATGACTGAAATGAGTGGGAAAATGCATGGGCATGGAAAATTGGACCAAATTTTGCTCAGAAATGTGAAAAAAAGCACTTTTCAATTTTTGACACAAATCAGAAAAAAACGTAGACCCGCGGTATGTCATTTTGGCAAAAATTTTGACCATTCATGATAACTTGTTTTTTTCATGAAAAATGACTCAAATGAGTGGGATAATGCATGGGCATGGTAAATTGGACCAAATTTTGCTCAGAAATGTGAAAAAAGCTCTTTTAAATTTTTGACACAAATCAGAAAAAAACGTAGACCCGCGGTATGTCATTTTGGCAAAAATTTTGACCATTCATGATAACTTGTTTTTTTCATGAAAAATGACTCAAATGAGTGGGAAAATGCATGGGCATGGTAAATTGGACCAAAATTTGCTCAGAAATGTGAAAAAAGCACTTTTCAATTTTTGACCCAAATCAGAAAAAAACGTAGACCCGCAGTATGTCATTTTGGCGAAAATTTTGACCATTCATATAACCTTGTTTTTTTCCATGAAAAATGACTGAAATGAGTGGGAAAATGCATGGGCATGGAAAATTGGACCAAATTTTGCTCAGAAATGTGAAAAAAAGCACTTTTCAATTTTTGACCCAAATCAGAAAAAAACGTAGACCCGCGGTATGTCATTTTGGTGAAAATTTTGACCATTCATGAAACCTTGTTTTTTTCATGAAAAATGACTCAAATGAGTGGGAAAATGCATTGGCATGGTAAATTGGGACAAATTTTGCTCAGAAATGTGAAAAAAAGCACTTTTCAATTTTTGACCCAAATCAGAAAAAAACGTAGACCCGCGGTATGTCATTTTGGTGAAAATTTTGACCATTCATGAAACCTTATTTTTTCCTTGAAAAATTACTCAAATGAGTGGGAAAATGCATGGGCATGGTAAATTGGGACAAATTTTGCTCAGAAATGTGTCAAAAGGCACTTTTCAATTTTTGACCCAAATCAGATAAAAACATAGACCCGCGGTATGTCATTTTGGTGAAAATTTTGACCATTCATGAAACCTTGTTTTTTCCATGAAAAATGACTAAAATGAGTGGGAAAATGCATGGGCATGGTAAATTGGACCAAATTTTGCTCAGAAATGTGAAAAAAGCACTTTTAAATTTTTGACACAAATCAGAAAAACACGTAGACCCGCGGTATGTCATTTTGGTGAAAATTTTGACCATTCATAAAACCTTGTTTTTTTCCATGAAAAATGACTGAAATGAGTGGGAAAATGCATGGGCATGGAAAATTGGACCAAATTTTGCTCAGAAATGTGAAAAAAAGCACTTTTCAATTTTTGAACCAAATCAGAAAAACACGTAGACCCGCGGTATGTCATTTTGGCGAAAATTTTGACCATTCATGAAAACTTGTTTTTTTCATGAAAAATGACTCAAATTAGTGGGAAAATGCATGGGCATGGTAAATTGGACCAAATTTTGCTCAGAAATGTGAAAAAAGCACTTTTCAATTTTTGACACAAATGAGAAAAAAACGTAGACCCGCGGTATGTCATTTTGGCGAAAATTTTGACCATTCATGAAAACTTGTTTTTTTCATGAAAAATGACTCAAATTAGTGGGAAAATGCATGGGCATGGTAAATTGGACCAAATTTTGCTCAGAAATGTGAAAAAAGCACTTTTCAATTTTTGACCCAAATCAGAAAAACACGTAGACCCGCGGTATGTCATTTTGGTGAAAATTTTGACCATTCATAAAACCTTGTTTTTTTCCATGAAAAATGACTGAAATGAGTGGGAAAATGCATGGGCATGGAAAATTGGACCAAATTTTGCTCAGAAATGTGAAAAAAAGCACTTTTCAATTTTTGACCCAAATCAGAAAAAAACGTAGACCCGCGGTATGTCATTTTGGCGAAAATTTTGACCATTCATGAAAACTTGTTTTTTTCATGAAAAATGACTCAAATTAGTGGGAAAATGCATGGGCATGGTAAATTGGACCAAATTTTGCTCAGAAATGTGAAAAAAGCACTTTTCAATTTTTGACCCAAATCAGAAAAACACGTAGACCCGCGGTATGTCATTTTGGTGAAAATTTTGACCATTCATAAAACCTTGTTTTTTTCCATGAAAAATGACTGAAATGAGTGGGAAAATGCATGGGCATGGAAAATTGGACCAAATTTTGCTCAGAAATGTGAAAAAAAGCACTTTTCAATTTTTGAACCAAATCAGAAAAACACGTAGACCCGCGGTATGTCATTTTGGCGAAAATTTTGACCATTCATGAAACCTTGTTATTTTCATGAAAAATGACTCAAATTAGTGGGAAAATGCATGGGCATGGTAAATTGGACCAAATTTTGCTCAGAAATGTGAAAAAAAGCACTTTTCAATTTTTGACCCAAATCAGAAAAACACGTAGACCCGCGGTATGTCATTTTGGTGAAAATTTTGACCATTCATAAAACCTTGTTTTTTTCCATGAAAAATGACTGAAATGAGTGGGAAAATGCATGGGCATGGAAAATTGGACCAAATTTTGCTCAGAAATGTGAAAAAAAGCACTTTTCAATTTTTTACCCAAATCAGAAAAAAACGTAGACCCGCGGTATGTCATTTTGGTGAAAATTTTGACCATTCATGAAACCTTGTTTTTTCCATGAAAAATGACTCAAATGAGTGGGAAAATGCATTGGCATGGTAAATTGGGACAAATTTTGCTCAGAAATGTGACAAAAGGCACTTTTCAATTTTTGACCCAAATCAGAAAAAAACGTAGACCCGCGGTATGTCATTTTGGTGAAAATTTTGACCATTCATGAAACCTTATTTTTTCCTTGAAAAATTACTCAAATGAGTGGGAAAATGCATGGGCATGGTAAATTGGGACAAATTTTGCTCAGAAATGTGTCAAAAGGCACTTTTCAATTTTTGACCCAAATCAGATAAAAACATAGACCCGCGGTATGTCATTTTGGCGAAAATTTTGACCATTCATGAAAACTTGTTTTTTTCATGAAAAATGACTCAAATTAGTGGGAAAATGCATGGGCATGGTAAATTGGACCAAATTTTGCTCAGAAATGTGAAAAAAGCAATTTTCAATTTTTGACCCAAATCAGAAAAAAACGTAGACCCGCGGTATGTCATTTTGGCAAAAATTTTGACCATTCATGATAACTTGTTTTTTTCATGAAAAATGACTCAAATGAGTGGGATAATGCATGGGCATGGTAAATTGGACCAAATTTTGCTCAGAAATGTGAAAAAAGCTCTTTTAAATTTTTGACACAAATCAGAAAGAAACGTAGACCCGCGGTATGTCATTTTGGCAAAAATTTTGACCATTCATGATAACTTGTTTTTTTCATGAAAAATGACTCAAATGAGTGGGAAAATGCATGGGCATGGTAAATTGGACCAAAATTTGCTCAGAAATGTGAAAAAAGCACTTTTCAATTTTTGACCCAAATCAGAAAAAAACGTAGACCCGCAGTATGTCATTGTGGTGAAAATTTTGACCATTCATATAACCTTGTTTTTTTCCATGAAAAATGACTGAAATGAGTGGGAAAATGCATGGGCATGGAAAATTGGACCAAATTTTGCTCAGAAATGTGAAAAAAAGCACTTTTCAATTTTTGACCCAAATCAGAAAAAAACGTAGACCCGCGGTATGTCATTTTGGTGAAAATTTTGACCATTCATGAAACCTTGTTTTTTTCATGAAAAATGACTCAAATGAGTGGGAAAATGCATGGGCATGGTAAATTGGGACAAATTTTGCTCAGAAATGTGTCAAAAGGCACTTTTCAATTTTTGACCCAAATCAGAAAAAAACGTAGACCCCGCGGTATGTCATTTTGGCAAAAATTTTGACCATTCATGAAACCTTGTTTTTTCCATGAAAAATGACTCAAATGAGTGGGAAAATGCATTGGCATGGTAAATTGGGACAAATTTTGCTCAGAAATGTGACAAAAGGCACTTTTCAATTTTTGACCCAAATCAGAAAAAAACGTAGACCCGCGGTATGTCATTTTGGTGAAAATTTTGACCATTCATGAAACCTTATTTTTTCCTTGAAAAATTACTCAAATGAGTGGGAAAATGCATGGGCATGGTAAATTGGGACAAATTTTGCTCAGAAATGTGTCAAAAGGCACTTTTCAATTTTTGACCCAAATCAGATAAAAACATAGACCCGCGGTATGTCATTTTGGTGAAAATTTTGACCATTCATGAAACCTTGTTTTTTCCATGAAAAATGACTGAAATGAGTGGGAAAATGCATGGGCATGGAAAATTGGACCAAATTTTGCTCAGAAATGTGAAAAAAAGCACTTTTCAATTTTTGAACCAAATCAGAAAAACACGTAGACCCGCGGTATGTCATTTTGGCGAAAATTTTGACCATTCATGAAAACTTGTTTTTTTCATGAAAAATGACTCAAATTAGTGGGAAAATGCATGGGCATGGTAAATTGGACCAAATTTTGCTCAGAAATGTGAAAAAAGCACTTTTCAATTTTTGACACAAATGAGAAAAAAACGTAGACCCGCGGTATGTCATTTTGGCGAAAATTTTGACCATTCATGTAAACTTGTTTTTTTCATGAAAAATGACTCAAATTAGTGGGAAAATGCATGGGCATGGTAAATTGGACCAAATTTTGCTCAGAAATGTGAAAAAAGCACTTTTCAATTTTTGACCCAAATCAGAAAAACACGTAGACCCGCGGTATGTCATTTTGGTGAAAATTTTGACCATTCATAAAACCTTGTTTTTTTCCATGAAAAATGACTGAAATGAGTGGGAAAATGCATGGGCATGGAAAATTGGACCAAATTTTGCTCAGAAATGTGAAAAAAAGCACTTTTCAATTTTTGAACCAAATCAGAAAAACACGTAGACCCGCGGTATGTCATTTTGGCGAAAATTTTGACCATTCATGAAAACTTGTTTTTTTCATGAAAAATGACTCAAATTAGTGGGAAAATGCATGGGCATGGTAAATTGGACCAAATTTTGCTCAGAAATGTGAAAAAAGCACTTTTCAATTTTTGACCCAAATCAGAAAAACACGTAGACCCGCGGTATGTCATTTTGGCGAAAATTTTGACCATTCATGAAAACTTGTTTTTTTCATGAAAAATGACTGAAATGAGTGGGAAAATGCATGGGCATGGAAAATTGGACCAAATTTTGCTCAGAAATGTGAAAAAAAGCACTTTTCAATTTTTGAACCAAATCAGAAAAACACGTAGACCCGCGGTATGTCATTTTGGCGAAAATTTTGACCATTCATGAAAACTTGTTATTTTCATGAAAAATGACTCAAATTAGTGGGAAAATGCATGGGCATGGTAAATTGGACCAAATTTTGCTCAGAAATGTGAAAAAAAGCACTTTTCAATTTTTGACCCAAATCAGAAAAACACGTAGACCCGCGGTATGTCATTTTGGTGAAAATTTTGACCATTCATAAAACCTTGTTTTTTTCCATGAAAAATGACTGAAATGAGTGGGAAAATGCATGGGCATGGAAAATTGGACCAAATTTTGCTCAGAAATGTGAAAAAAAGCACTTTTCAATTTTTTACCCAAATCAGAAAAAAACGTAGACCCGCGGTATGTCATTTTGGTGAAAATTTTGACCATTCATGAAACCTTGTTTTTTCCATGAAAAATGACTCAAATGAGTGGGAAAATGCATTGGCATGGTAAATTGGGACAAATTTTGCTCAGAAATGTGACAAAAGGCACTTTTCAATTTTTGACCAAAATCAGAAAAAAACGTAGACCCGCGGTATGTCATTTTGGTGAAAATTTTGACCATTCATGAAACCTTATTTTTTCCTTGAAAAATTACTCAAATGAGTGGGAAAATGCATGGGCATGGTAAATTGGACCAAATTTTGCTCAGAAATGTGTCAAAAGGCACTTTTCAATTTTTGACCCAAATCAGATAAAAACATAGACCCGCGGTATGTCATTTTGGCGAAAATTTTGACCATTCATGAAAACTTGTTTTTTTCATGAAAAATGACTCAAATTAGTGGGAAAATGCATGGGCATGGTAAATTGGACCAAATTTTGCTCAGAAATGTGAAAAAAGCACTTTTCAATTTTTGACCCAAATCAGAAAAACACGTAGACCCGCGGTATGTCATTTTGGTGAAAATTTTGACCATTCATAAAACCTTGTTTTTTTCCATGAAAAATGACTCAAATTAGTGGGAAAATGCATGGGCATGGTAAATTGGACCAAATTTTGCTCAGAAATGTGAAAAAAGCACTTTTCAATTTTTGACACAAATCAGAAAAAAACGTAGACCCGCGGTATGTCATTTTGGCGAAAATTTTGACCATTCATGAAAACTTGTTTTTTTCATGAAAAATGACTCAAATTAGTGGGAAAATGCATGGGCATGGTAAATTGGACCAAATTTTGCTCAGAAATGTGAAAAAAGCACTTTTCATTTTTTGACCCAAATCAGAAAAACACGTAGACCCGCGGTATGTCATTTTGGTGAAAATTTTGACCATTCATGAAAACTTGTTTTTTTCATGAAAAATGACTCAAATGAGTGGGAAAATGCATGGGCATGGTAAATTGGGACAAATTTTGCTCAGAAATGTGTCAAAAGGCACTTTTCAATTTTTGACCCAAATCAGATAAAAACGTAGACCCGCGGTATGTCATTTTGGCGAAAATTTTGACCATTCATGAAAACTTGTTTTTTTCATGAAAAATGACTCAAATTAGTGGGAAAATGCATGGGCATGGTAAATTGGACCAAATTTTGCTCAGAAATGTGAAAAAAGCACTTTTCAATTTATGACCCAAATCAGAAAAACACGTAGACCCGCGGTATGTCATTTTGGTGAAAATTTTGACCATTCATAAAACCTTGTTTTTTTCCATGAAAAATGACTGAAATGAGTGGGAAAATGCATGGGCATGGAAAATTGGACCAAATTTTGCTCAGAAATGTGAAAAAAAGCACTTTTCAATTTTTGACCCAAATCAGAAAAAAACGTAGACCCGCGGTATGTCATTTTGTCGAAAATTTTGACCATTCATAAAACCTTGTTTTTTTCCATGAAAAATGACTAAAATGAGTGGGAAAATGCATGGGCATGGTAAATTGGACCAAATTTTGCTCAGAAATGTGAAAAAAGCACTTTTCAATTTTTGACCCAAATCAGAAAAACACGTAGACCCGCGGTATGTCATTTTGGTGAAAATTTTGACCATTCATAAAACCTTGTTTTTTTCCATGAAAAATGACTGAAATGAGTGGGAAAATGCATGGGCATGGAAAATTGGACCAAATTTTGCTCAGAAATGTGAAAAAAGCACTTTTCAATTTTTGAACCAAATCAGAAAAACACGTAGACCCGCGGTATGTCATTTTGGCGAAAATTTTGTCCATTCATGAAAACTTGTTTTTTTCATGAAAAATGACTCAAATGAGTGGGAAAATGCATGGGCATGGTAAATTGGGACAAATTTTGCTCAGAAATGTGTCAAAAGGCACTTTTCAATTTTTGACCCAAATCAGATAAAAACGTAGACCCGCGGTATGTCATTTTGGTGAAAATTTTGACCATTCATGAAACCTTGTTTTTTCCATGAAAAATGACTAAAATGAGTGGGAAAATGCATGGGCATGGTAAATTGGACCAAATTTTGCTCAGAAATGTGAAAAAAGCACTTTTCAATTTTTGACCCAAATCAGAAAAACACGTAGACCCGCGGTATGTCATTTTGGTGAAAATTTTGACCATTCATAAAACCTTGTTTTTTTCCATGAAAAATGACTGAAATGAGTGGGAAAATGCATGGGCATGGAAAATTGGACCAAATTTTGCTCAGAAATGTGAAAAAAAGCACTTTTCAATTTTTGAACCAAATCAGAAAAACACGTAGACCCGCGGTATGTCATTTTGGCGAAAATTTTGACCATTCATGAAAACTTGTTTTTTTCATGAAAAATGACTCAAATTAGTGGGAAAATGCATGGGCATGGTAAATTGGACCAAATTTTGCTCAGAAATGTGAAAAAAGCACTTTTCAATTTTTGACCCAAATCAGAAAAACACGTAGACCCGCGGTATGTCATTTTGGTGAAAATTTTGACCATTCATAAAACCTTGTTTTTTTCCATGAAAAATGACTGAAATGAGTGGGAAAATGCATGGGCATGGAAAATTGGACCAAATTTTGCTCAGAAATGTGAAAAAAAGCACTTTTCAATTTTTGACCCAAATCAGAAAAAAACGTAGACCCGCGGTATGTCATTTTGTCGAAAATTTTGACCATTCATGAAAACTTGTTTTTTTCATGAAAAATGACTCAAATTAGTGGGAAAATGCATGGGCATGGTAAATTGGACCAAATTTTGCTCAGAAATGTGAAAAAAGCACTTTTCAATTTTTGACCCAAATCAGAAAAACACGTAGACCCGCGGTATGTCATTTTGGCGAAAATTTTGACCATTCATAAAACCTTGTTTTTTTCCATGAAAAATGACTGAAATGAGTGGGAAAATGCATGGGCATGGAAAATTGGACCAAATTTTGCTCAGAAATGTGAAAAAAAGCACTTTTCAATTTTTGAACCAAATCAGAAAAACACGTAGACCCGCGGTATGTCATTTTGGCGAAAATTTTGACCATTCATGAAAACTTGTTATTTTCATGAAAAATGACTCAAATTAGTGGGAAAATGCATGGGCATGGTAAATTGGACCAAATTTTGCTCAGAAATGTGAAAAAAGCACTTTTCAATTTTTGACCCAAATCAGAAAAACACGTAGACCCGCGGTATGTCATTTTGGTGAAAATTTTGACCATTCATAAAACCTTGTTTTTTTCCATGAAAAATGACTGAAATGAGTGGGAAAATGCATGGGCATGGAAAATTGGACCAAATTTTGCTCAGAAATGTGAAAAAAAGCACTTTTCAATTTTTGAACCAAATCAGAAAAACACGTAGACCCGCGGTATGTCATTTTGGTGAAAATTTTGACCATTCATGAAACCTTATTTTTTCCATGAAAAATTACTCAAATGAGTGGGAAAATGCATGGGCATGGTAAATTGGGACAAATTTTGCTCAGAAATGTGTCAAAAGGCACTTTTCAATTTTTGACCCAAATCAGATAAAAACGTAGACCCGCGGTATGTCATTTTGGTGAAAATTTTGACCATTCATGAAACCTTGTTTTTTCCATGAAAAATTACTCAAATGAGTGGGAAAATGCATGGGCATGGTAAATTGGGACAAATTTTGCTCAGAAATGTGTCAAAAGGCACTTTTCAATTTTTGACCCAAATCAGATAAAAACGTAGACCCGCGGTATGTCATTTTGGTGAAAATTTTGACCATTCATGAAACCTTGTTTTTTCCATGAAAAATGACTCAAATGAGTGGGAAAATGCATGGGCATGGTAAATTGGACCAAATTTTGCTCAGAAATGTGAAAAAAGCACTTTTAAATTTTTGACACGAATCAGAAAAAAACGTAGACCCGCGGTATGTCATTTTGGCGAAAATTTTGACCATTCATGAAAACTTGTTTTTTTCATGAAAAATGACTCAAATGAGTGGGAAAATGCATGGGCATGGTAAATTGGACCAAATTTTGCTCAGAAATGTGACAAAAGCACTTTTCAATTTTTGACCCAAATCAGAAAAACACGTAGACCCGCGGTATGTCATGTTGGTGAAAATTTTGACCATTCATGAAACCTTGTTTTTTCCATGAAAAATGACTCAAATGAGTGGGGAAATGCATGGGCATGGTAAATTGGACCAAAATTTGCTCAGAAATGTGAAAAAAGCACTTTTCAATTTTTGACCCAAATCAGAAAAACACGTAGACACGTATGTCATTTTGGTGAAAATTTTGACCATTCATAAAACCTTGTTTTTTTCCATGAAAAATGACTGAAATGAGTGGGAAAATGCATGGGCATGGTAAATTGGGACACATTTTGCTCAGAAATGTGAAAAAAAGCACTTTTCAATTTTTGACACAAATCAGAAAAAAACGTAGACCCGCGGTATGTCATTTTGGTGAAAATTTTGACCATTCATGAAACCTTGTTTTTTTCATGAAAAATGACTCAAATGAGTGGGAAAATGCATGGGCATGGTAAATTGGGACACATTTTGCTCAGAAATGTGTCAAAAGTCACTTTTCAATTTTTGACCCAAATCAGAAAAAAACGTAGACCCGCGGTATGTCATTTTGGCAAAAATTTTGACCATTCATGATAACTTGTTTTTTTCATGAAAAATGACTCAAATGAGTGGGAAAATGCATGGGCATGGTAAATTGGACCAAATTTTGCTCAGAAATGTGAAAAAAGCACTTTTCAATTTTTGACCCAAATCAGAAAAAAACGTAGACCCGCGGTATGTCATTTTGGTGAAAATTTTGACCATTCATGAAACCTTGTTTTTTCCATGAAAAATGACTCAAATGAGTGGGAAAATGCATGGGCATGGTAAATTGGAACAAATTTTGCTCAGAAATGTGACAAAAATCACTTTTCAATTTTTGACCCAAATCAGAAAAACACGTAGACCCGCAGTATGTCATTTTGGTGAAAATTTTGACCATTCATGAAACCTTGTTTTTTCCATGAAAAATGACTCAAATGAGTGGGAAAATGCACGGGCATGGTAAATTGGGACAAATTTTGCTCAGAAATGTGACAAAAGGCACTTTTCAATTTTTGACCCAAATCAGTAAAAAACGTAGACCCGCGGTATGTCATTTTGGTGAAAATTTTGACCATTCATGAAACCTTGTTTTTTCCATGAAAAATGACTCAAATGAGTGGGAAAATGCATGGGCATGGTAAATTGGACCAAATTTTGCTCAGAAATGTGAAAAAAGCTATTTTAAATTTTTGACACAAATCAGAAAAAAACGTAGACCCGTGGTATGTCATTTTGGCAAAATTTTTGACCATTCATGATAACTTGTTTTTTTCATGAAAAATGACTCAAATGAGTGGGAAAATGCATGGACATGGTAAATTGGACCAAATTTTGCTCAGAAATGTGTCAAAAGGCACTTTTCAATTTTTGACCCAAATCAGAAAAAAACGTAGACCCACAGTATGTCATTTTGGTGAAAATTTTGACCATTCATGAAACCTTGTTTTTTCCATGAAAAATGACTCAAATGAGTGGGAAAATGCATGGGCATGGTAAATTGGACCAAATTTTGCTCAGAAATGTGAAAAAAGCTATTTTAAATTTTTGACACAAATCAGAAAAAAACGTAGACCCGCGGTATGTCATTTTGGCAAAATTTTTGACCATTCATGATAACTTGTTTTTTTCATGAAAAATGACTCAAATGAGTGGGAAAATGCATGGACATGGTAAATTGGACCAAATTTTGCTCAGAAATGTGTCAAAAGGCACTTTTCAATTTTTGACCCAAATCAGAAAAAAACGTAGACCCACAGTATGTCATTTTGGTGAAAATTTTGACCATTCATGAAACCTTGTTTTTTCCATGAAAAATGACTCAAATGAGTGGGAAAATGCATGGGCATGGTAAATTGGACCAAATTTTGCTCAGAAATGTGAAAAAAGCACTTTTAAATTTTTGACCCAAATCAGTAAAAAACGTAGACCCGCGGTATGTCATTTTGGTGAAAATTTTGACCATTCATGAAACCTTGTTTTTTCCATGAAAAATGACTCAAATGAGTGGGAAAATGCATGGGCATGGTAAATTGGGACAAATTTTGCTCAGAAATGTGACAAAAAGCACTTTTCAATTTTTGACCCAAATCAGAAAAAAACGTAGACCCGCGGTATGTCATTTTGGTGAAAATTTTGACCATTCATGAAACCTTGTTTTTTTCATGAAAAATGACTCAAATGAGTGGGAAAATGCATGGGCATGGTAAATTGGGACAAATGTTGCTCAGAAATGTGTCAAAAGGCACTTTTCAATTTTTGACCCAAATAAAAAAAAAACGTAGACCCGCGGTATGTCATTTTGGCAAAAATTTTGACCATTCCTGATAACTTGTTTTTTTCATGAAAAATAACTCAAATGAGTGGGGAAATGCATGGGCATGGTAAATTGGACCAAATTTTGCTCAGAAATGTGAAAAAAGCACTTTTCAATTTTTGACCCAAATCAGAAAAAAACGTAGACCCGCGGTATGTCATTTTGGTGAAAATTTTGACCATTCATGAAACCTTGTTTTTTTCCATGAAAAATGACTCAAATGAGTGGGAAAATGCATGGGCATGGAAAATTGGACCAAATTTTGCTCAGAAATGTGAAAAAAAGCACTTTTCAATTTTTGACCCAAATCAGAAAAACACGTAGTCATTTTGGTGAAAATTTTGACCATTCATGAAACCTTGTTTTTTTTCATGAAAAATGACTCAAATGAGTGGGAAAATGCATGGGCATGGTAAATTTGGACAAATTTTGCTCAGAAATGTGACAAAAAGCACTTTTCAATTTTTGACCCAAATCAGAAAAAAACGTAGACCCGCGGTATGTCATTTTGGTGAAAATTTTGACCATTCATGAAACCTTGTTTTTTCCATGAAAAATGACTTAAACGAGTGGGAAAATGCACGGACATGGTAAATTGGGACAAATTTTGCTCAGAAATGTGACAAAAGGCACTTTTCAATTTTTGACCCAAATCAGTAAAAAACGTAGACCCGCGGTATGTCATTTTGGTGAAAATTTTGACCATTCATGAAACCTTGTTTTTTCGATGAAAAATGACTCAAATGAGTCGGAAAATACATGGGCATGGTAAATTTGGACAAATTTTGCTCAGAAATGTGACAAGAAGCACTTTTCAATTTTTGACCCAAATCAGAAAAAAACGTAGACCCGCGGTATGTCATTTTGGTGAAAATTTTGACCATTCATGAAACCTTGTTTTTTCCATGAAAAATGACTCAAATGAGTGGGAAAATGCATGGGCATGGTAAATTGGGACAAATTTTGCTCAGAAATGTGACAAAAAGCACTTTTCAATTTTTGACCCAAATCAGAAAAACACGTAGTCCTTTTGGTGAAAATTTTGACCATTCATGAAACCTTGTTTTCTCCATGAAAAATGACTCAAATGAGTGGGAAAATGCACGGGCATGGTAAATTGGGACAAATTTTGCTCAGAAATGTGACAAAAGGCACTTTTCAATTTTTGACCCAAATCAGTAAAAAACGTAGACCCGCGGTATGTCATTTTGGTGAAAATTTTGACCATTCATGAAACCTTGTTTTTTCGATGAAAAATGACTCAAATGAGTCGGAAAATACATGGGCATGGTAAATTTGGACAAATTTTGCTCAGAAATGTGACAAAAAGCACTTTTCAATTTTTGACCCAAATCAGAAAAAAAACGTAGACCCGCGGTATATCATTTTGGTGAAAATTTTGACCATTCATGAAACCTTGTTTTTTTCATGAAAAATTACTCAAATGAGTGGGAAAATGCATGGGCATGGTAAATTGGGACAAATTTTGCTCAGAAATGTGTCAAAAGGCACTTTTCAATTTTTGACCCAAATAAAAAAAAAACGTAGACCCGCGGTATGTCATTTTGGCAAAAATTTTGACCATTCATGATAACTTGTTTTTTTCATGAAAAATAACTCAAATGAGTGGGAAAATGCATGGGCATGGTAAATTGGACCAAATTTTGCTCAGAAATGTGAAAAAAGCACTTTTCAATTTTTGACCCAAATCAGAAAAAAACGTAGACCCGCGGTATGTCATTTTGGTGAAAATTTTGACCATTCATGAAACCTTGTTTTTTCCATGAAAAATGACTCAAATGAGTGGGAAAATGCATGGGCATGGTAAATTGGAACAAATTTTGCTCAGAAATGTGACAAAAAGCACTTTTCAATTTTTGACCCAAATCAGAAAAAAACGTAGACCCGCGGTATGTCATTTTGGTGAAAATTTTGACCATTCATAAAACCTTGTTTTTTTCCATGAAAAATGACTGAAAAGAGTGGGAAAATGCATGGGCATGGAAAATTGGACCAAATTTTGCTCAGAAATGTGAAAAAAAGCACTTTTCAATTTTTGACCCAAATCAGAAAAACACGTAGTCATTTTGGTGAAAATTTTGACCATTCATGAAATCTTGTTTTTTCCATGAAAAATGACTCAAATGAGTGGGAAAATGCACGGGCATGGTAAATTGGGACAAATTTTGCTCAGAAATGTGACAAAAGGCACTTTTCAATTTTTGACCCAAATCGGTAAAAAACGTAGACCCGCGGTATGTCATTTTGGTGAAAATTTTGACCATTCATGAAACCTTGTTTTTTCGATGAAAAATGACTCAAATGAGTCGGAAAATACATGGGCATGGTAAATTTGGACAAATTTTGCTCAGAAATGTGACAAAAAGCACTTTACAATTTTTGACCCAAATCAGAAAAAAACGTAGACCCGCGCGGTATGTCATTTTGGTGAAAATTTTGACCATTCATGAAACCTTGTTTTTTCCATGAAAAATGACTCAAATGAGTGGGAAAATGCATGGGCATGGTAAATTGGACCAAATTTTGCTCAGAAATGTGAAAAAAGCACTTTTCAATTTTTGACCCAAATCAGAAAAACACGTAGACCCGTGGTATGTCATTTTGGTGAAAATTTTGACCATTCATGAAACCTTGTTTTTTCCATGAAAAATGACTCAAATGAGTGGGAAAATGCATGATCATGGAAAATTGGGACAAATTTTGCTCAGAAATGTGACAAAAGGCACTTTTCAATTTTTGACCCAAATCAGAAAAAAACGTAGACCCGCTGTATGTCATTTTGGTGAAAATTTTGACCATTCATGAAACCTTGTTTTTTCCATGAAAAATGACTCAAATGAGTGGGAAAATGCATGATCATGGAAAATTGGGACAAATTTTGCTCAGAAATGTGACAAAAGGCACTTTTCAATTTTTGACCCAAATCAGAAAAAAACGTAGACCCGCTGTATGTCATTTTGGTGAAAATTTTGACCATTCATGAAACCTTGTTTTTTCCATGAAAAACGACTCAAATGAGTGGGAAAATGCATTGGCATGGTAAATTGGGACAAATTTTGCTCAGAAATGTGAAAAAAAGCACTTTTCAATTTTTGACCCAAATCAGAAAAAACGTAGACCCGCGGTTTGTCATTTTGGTGAAAATTTTGACCATTCATGAAACCTTGTTTTTTCATGAAAAATGACTCAAATGAGTGGGAAAATGCATTGGCATGTTAAATTGGGACAAATTTTGCTCAGAAATGTGACAAAAGGCACTTTTCAATTTTTGACCCAAATCAGAAAAAAACGTAGACCCGCGGTATGTCATTTTGGTGAAAATTTTGACCATTCATGAAACCTTGTTTTTTCCATGAAAAATGACTCAAACGAGTGGGAAAATGCATGATCATGGAAAATTGGACCAAATTTTGCTCAGAAATGTGAAAAAAGCACTTTTCAATTTTTGACCCAAATCAGAAAAAAACGTAGACCCGCGGTATGTCATTTTGGTGAAAATTTTGACCATTCATGAAACCTTTTTTTTTTCCATGAAAAATGACTCAAATGAGTGGGAAAATGCATGGGCATGGTAAATTGGACCAAATTTTGCTCAGAAATGTGAAAAAAGCACTTTTAAAATTTTGACACGAATCAGAAAAAAACGTAGACCCGCGGTATGTCATTTTGGCGAAAATTTTGACCATTCATGAAAACTTGTTTTTTTCATGAAAAATGAGTCAAATGAGTGGGAAAATGCATGGGCATGGTAAATTGGACCAAATTTTGCTCAGAAATGTGAAAAAAGCACTTTTCAATTTTTGACCTAAATCAGAAAAACACGTAGACCCGCGGTATGTCATTTTGGTGAAAATTTTGACCATTCATGAAACCTTGTTTTTTCCATGAAAAATGACTCAAATGAGTGGGAAAATGCACGGGCATGGTAAATTGGACCAAATTTTGCTCAGAAATGTGAAAAAAAGCACTTTTCAATTTTTGACCCAAATCAGAAAAACACGTAGACCCGCGGTATGTCATTTTGGTGAAAATTTTGACCATTCATAAAACCTTGTTTTTTTTCCATGAAAAATGACTGAAATGAGTTGGAAAATGCATGGGCATGGAAAATTGGACCAAATTTTGCTCAGAAATGTGAAAAAAAGCACTTTTCAATTTTTGACACAAATCAGAAAAACACGTAGACCCGCGGTATGTCATTTTGGTGAAAATTTTGACCATTCATGATAACTTGTTTTTTTCATGAAAAATGAGTCAAATGAGTGGGAAAATGCATGGGCATGGTAAATTGGACCAAATTTTGCTCAGAAATGTGAAAAAAGCACTTTTCAATTTTTGACCCAAATCAGAAAAACACGTAGACCCGCGGTATGTCATTTTGGTGAAAATTTTGACCATTCATGAAACCTTGTTTTTTCCATGAAAAATGACTCAAATGAGTGGGAAAATGCACGGGCATGGTAAATTGGACCAAATTTTGCTCAGAAATGTGAAAAAAAGCACTTTTCAATTTTTGACCCAAATCAGAAAAACACGTAGACCCGCGGTATGTCATTTTTGTGAAAATTTTGACCATTCATGAAACCTTGTTTTTTCCATGAAAAATGACTCAAATGAGTGGGAAAATGCATGGGCATGGTAAATTTGGACAAATTTTGCTCAGAAATGTGACAAAAAGCACTTTTAAATTTTTGACCCAAATCAGAAAAAAACGTAAACCCGCGGTATGTAATTTTGGTGAAAATTTTGACCATTCATGAAACCTTGTTTTTTTCCATGAAAAATGACTCAAATGAGTGGGAAAATGCATTGGCATGGTAAATTGGGACAAATTTTGCTCAGAAATGTGACAAAAGGCACTTTTCAATTTTTGACCCAAATCAGAAAAAACGTAGACCCGCGGTATGTCATTTTGGTGAAAATTTTGACCATTCATGAAACCTTGTTTTTTCCATGAAAAATGACTCAAACGAGTGGGAAAATGCATGATCATGGAAAATTGGACCAAATTTTGCTCAGAAATGTGAAAAAATCACTTTTCAATTTTTGACCCAAATCAGAAAAAAACGTAGACCCGCGGTATGTCATTTTGGTGAAAATTTTGACCATTCATGAAACCTTGTTTTTTCCATGAAAAATGACTCAAATGAGTGGGAAAATGCATGGGCATGGTAAATTGGACCAAATTTTGCTCAGAAATGTGAAAAAAGCACTTTTCAATTTTTAACCCAAATCAGAAAAACACGTAGACCCGCGGTATGTCATTTTGGTGAAAAATTTTTACCATTCATAAAACCTTGTTTTTTTCCATGAAAAATGACTGAAATGAGTGGGAAAATGCATGGGCATGGAAAATTGGAACAAGTTTTGCTCAGAAATGTGAAAAAAAGCACTTTTCAATTTTTGACACAAATCAGAAAAAAACGTAGACCCCGCGGTATGTCATTTTGGTGAAAATTTTGACCATTCATGAAACCTTGTTTTTTCCATGAAAAATGACTCAAATGAGTGGGAAAATGCATGGGCATGGTAAATTGGACCAAATTTTGCTCAAAAATGTGAAAAAAAGCCCTTTTCAATTTTCGACCCAAATCAGTAAAAAACGTATACCCGCGGTATGTCATTTTTGTGAAAATTTTGACCATTCATGAAACCTTGTTTTTTCCATGAAAAATGACTCAAATGAGTGGGAAAATGAATGGGCATGGTAAATTGGACCAAATTTTGCTCAGAAAAGTGACAAAAAGCACTTTTCAATTTTTGACCCAAATCAGAAAAACACGTAGACCCGCGGTATGTCATTTTGGTGAAAATTTTGACCATTCATGAAACCTTGTTTTTTTTCCATGAAAAATGACTGAAATGAGTTGGAAAATGCATGGGCATGGAAAATTGGACCAAATTTTGCTCAGAAATGTGAAAAAAAGCACTTTTCAATTTTTGACACAAATCAGAAAAAAACGTAGACCCGCGGTATGTCATTTTGGTGAAAATTTTGACCATTCATGATAACTTGTTTTTTTTATGAAAAATGACTCAAATGAGTGGGAAAATGCATGGGCATGGTAAATTGGACCAAATTTTGCTCAGAAATGTGACAAAAAGCACTTTTCAATTTTTGACCCAAATCAGAAAAACACGTAGACCCGCGGTATGTCATTTTGGTGAAAATTTTGACCATTCATGAAACCTTGTTTTTTCCATGAAAAATGACTGAAATGAGTGGGAAAATGCATGGGCATGGTAAATTGGACCAAATTTTCCTCAAAAATGTGAAAAAAAGCACTTTTAAAATTTTGACACGAATCAGAAAAAAACGTAGACCCGCGGTATGTCATTTTGGCAAAAATTTTGACCATTCATGATAACTTGTTTTTTTCATGAAAAATGACTCAAATGAGTGGAAAAATGCATGGGCATGGTAAATTGGACCAAATTTTGCTCAGAAATGTGAAAAAAAGCACTTTTCAATTTTTGACACGAATCAGAAAAAAACGTAGACCCCCGGTATGTCATTTTGGTGAAAATTTTGACCATTCATGATAACTTGTTTTTATCATGAAAAATGACTCAAATGAGTGGGAAAATGCATGGGCATGGTAAATTGGACCAAATTTTGCTCAGAAATGTGAAAAAAGCACTTTTCAATTTTTGACCCAAATCAGAAAAAAACGTAAACCCGCGGTATGTCATTTTGGTGAAAATTTTGACCATTCATAAAACCTTGTTTTTTTCCATGAAAAATGACTGAAATGAGTTGGAAAATGCATGGGCATGGAAAATTGGACCAAATTTTGCTCAGAAATGTGAAAAAAAAGCACTTTTCAATTTTTGACACAAATCAGAAAAAAACGTAGACCCGCGGTATGTCATTTTGGTGAAAATTTTGACCATTCATGATAACTTGTTTTTTTTTATGAAAAATGACTCAAATGAGTGGGAAAATGCATGGGCATGGTAAATTGGACCAAATTTTGCTCAGAAATGTGACAAAAAGCACTTTTCAATTTTTGACCCAAATCAGAAAAACACGTAGACCTGCGGTATGTCATTTTGGTGAAAATTTTGACCATTCATAAAACCTTGTTTTTTTCCATGAAAAATGACTGAAATGAGTGGGAAAATGCATGGGCATGGTAAATTGGACCAAATTTTGCTCAGAAATGTGAAAAAAAGCACTTTTCAATTTTTGACACAAATCAGAAAAATACGTAGACCCGCGGTATGTCATTTTGGTGAAAATTTTGACCATTCATGATAACTTGTTTTTTTCATGAAAAATGACTCAAATGAGTGGGAAAATGCATGGGCATGGTAAATTGGACCAAATTTTTCTCAGAAATGTGAAAAAAGCACTTTTCAATTTTTGACCCAAATCAGAAAAAACGTAGACCCGCGGTATGGCATTTTGGTGAAAATTTTGACCATTCATGAAACCTTGTTTTTTCCATGAAAAATGACTCAAATGAGTGGGAAAATGCATGGGCATGGTAAATTGGACCAAATTTTGCTCAAAAATGTGAAAAAAAGCACTTTTCAATTTTTGACCCAAATCAGTAAAAAACGTAGACCCGCGGTATGTCATTTTTGTGAAAATTTTGACCATTCATGAAACCTTGTTTTTTCCATGAAAAATGACTCAAATGAGTGGGAAAATGAATGGGCATGGTAAATTGGACCAAATTTTGCTCAGAAAAGTGACAAAAAGCACTTTTCAATTTTTGACCCAAATCAGAAAAACACGTAGACCCGCGGTATGTCATTTTGGTGAAAATTTTGACCATTCATGAAACCTTGTTTTTTTTCCATGAAAAATGACTGAAATGAGTTGGAAAATGCATGGGCATGGAAAATTGGACCAAATTTTGCTCAGAAATGTGAAAAAAAGCACTTTTCAATTTTTGACACAAATCAGAAAAAAACGTAGACCCGCGGTATGTCATTTTGGTGAAAATTTTGACCATTCATGATAACTTGTTTTTTTTATGAAAAATGACTCAAATGAGTGGGAAAATGCATGGGCATGGTAAATTGGACCAAATTTTGCTCAGAAATGTGACAAAAAGCACTTTTCAATTTTTGACCCAAATCAGAAAAACACGTAGACCCGCGGTATGTCATTTTGGTGAAAATTTTGACCATTCATGAAACCTTGTTTTTTCCATGAAAAATGACTGAAATGAGTGGGAAAATGCATGGGCATGGTAAATTGGACCAAATTTTCCTCAAAAATGTGAAAAAAAGCACTTTTAAAATTTTGACACGAATCAGAAAAAAACGTAGACCCGCGGTATGTCATTTTGGCAAAAATTTTGACCATTCATGATAACTTGTTTTTTTCATGAAAAATGACTCAAATGAGTGGGAAAATGCATGGGCATGGTAAATTGGACCAAATTTTGCTCAGAAATGTGAAAAAAGCACTTTTCAATTTTTGACCCAAATCAGAAAAACACGTAGACCCGCGGTATGTCATTTTGGTGAAAATTTTGACCATTCATGATAACTTGTTTTTTTCATGAAAAATGCCTCAAATGAGTGGGAAAATGCATGGGCATGGTAAATTGGACCAAATTTTGCTCAGAAATGTGAAAAAAAAGCACTTTTCAATTTTTGACACGAATCAGAAAAAAACGTAGACCCCCGGTATGTCATTTTGGTGAAAATTTTGACCATTCATGATAACTTGTTTTTATCATGAAAAATGACTCAAATGAGTGGGAAAATGCATGGGCATGGTAAATTGGACCAAATTTTGCTCAGAAATGTGAAAAAAGCACTTTTCAATTTTTGACCCAAATCAGAAAAAAACGTAAACCCGCGGTATGTCATTTTGGTGAAAATTTTGACCATTCATGAAACCTTGTTTTTTCCATGAAAAATGACTCAAATGAGTGGGAAAATGCATGGGCATGGTAAATTGGGACAAATTTTGCTCAGAAATGTGTCAAAAGGCACTTTTCAATTTTTGACCCAAATCAGAAAAAAACGTAGACCCGCGGTATGTCATTTTGGTGAAAATTTTGACCATTCATGAAACCTTGTTTTTTCCATGAAAAATGACTCAAATGAGTGGGAAAATGCACGGGCATGGTAAATTGGACCAAATTTTCCTCAAAAATGTGAAAAAAAGCACTTTTAAAATTTTGACACGAATCAGAAAAAAACGTAGACCCGCGGTATGTCATTTTGGTGAAAATTTTGACCATTCATAAAACCTTGTTTTTTTTCCATGAAAAATGACTGAAATGAGTTGGAAAATGCATGGGCATGGAAAATTGGACCAAATTTTGCTCAGAAATGTGAAAAAAAAGCACTTTTCAATTTTTGACCCAAATCAGAAAAACACGTAGACCCGCGGTATGTCATTTTGGTGAAAATTTTGACCATTCATGATAACTTGTTTTTTTTATGAAAAATGACTCAAATGAGTGGGAAAATGCATGGGCATGGTAAATTGGACCAAATTTTGCTCAGAAATGTGACAAAAAGCACTTTTCAATTTTTGACCCAAATCAGAAAAACACGTAGACCTGCGGTATGTCATTTTGGTGAAAATTTTGACCATTCATAAAACCTTGTTTTTTTCCATGAAAAATGACTGAAATGAGTGGGAAAATGCATGGGCATGGTAAATTGGACCAAATTTTGCTCAGAAATGTAAAAAAAAGCACTTTTCAATTTTTGACACAAATCAGAAAAACACGTAGACCCGCGGTATGTCATTTTGGTGAAAATTTTGACCATTCATGATAACTTGTTTTTTTCATGAAAAATGACTCAAATGAGTGGGAAAATGCATGGGCATGGTAAATTGGACCAAATTTTTCTCAGAAATGTGAAAAAAGCACTTTTCAATTTTTGACCCAAATCAGAAAAAACGTAGACCCGCGGTATGGCATTTTGGTGAAAATTTTGACCATTCATGAAACCTTGTTTTTTCCATGAAAAATGACTAAAATGAGTGGGAAAATGCATGGGCATGGTAAATTGGACTAAATTTTGCTTAAAAATGTAAAAAAAAGCACTTTTCAATTTTTGACCCAAATCAGTAAAAAACGTAGACCCGCGGTATGTCATTTTTGTGAAAATTTTGACCATTCATGAAACCTTGTTTTTTCCATGAAAAATGACTCAAATGAGTGGGAAAATGCATGGGCATGGTAAATTGGACCAAATTTTGCTCAGAAAAGTGACAAAAAGCACTTTTCAATTTTTGACCCAAATCAGAAAAACACGTAGACCCGCGGTATGTCATTTTGGTGAAAATTTTGACCATTCATAAAACCATGTTTTTTTCATGAAAAATCACTCAAATGAGTGGGAAAATGCATGGGCATGGTAAATTGGACCAAATTTTGCTCAGAAATGTGAAAAAAGCACTTTTCAATTTTTGACCCAAATCAGAAAAAAACGTAGACCCGTGGTATGTCATTTTGGTGAAAATTTTGACCATTCATGAAACCTTGTTTTTTCCATGAAAAATGACTCAAATGAGTGGGAAAATGCATGGGCATGGTAAAGTGGGACAAATTTTGCTCAGAAATGTGTCAAAAGGCACTTTTCAATTTTTGACCCAAATCAGAAAAAAACGTAGACCCGCAGTATGTCATTTTGGTGAAAATTTTGACCATTCATGAAACATTGTTTTTTCCATGAAAAATGACTCAAATGAGTGGGAAAATGCATGGGCATGGTAAATTGGACCAAATTTTCCTCAAAAATGTGAAAAAAAGCACTTTTAAAATTTTGACACGAATCAGAAAAAAACGTAGACCCGCGGTATGTCATTTTGGTGAAAATTTTGACCAATCATGAAACCTTGTTTTTTCCATGAAAAATGACTCAAATGAGTGGGAAAATGCATGGGCATGGTAAATTGGGACAAATTTTGCTCAGAAATGTGTCAAAAGGCACTTTTAAATTTTTGACCCAAATCAGAAAAAAACGTAGACCCGCGGTATGTCATTTTGGTGAAAATTTTGACCATTCATGAAACCTTGTTTTTTCCATGAAAAATGACTCAAATGAGTGGGAAAATGCATGGGCATGGTAAATTTGGACAAATTTTGCTCAGAAATGTGAAAAAAAGCACTTTTCAATTTTTGACCCAAATCAGAAAAAACGTATACCCGCGGTATGTCATTTTGGTGAAAATTTTGACCATTCATGAAACCTTGTTTTTTCCATGAAAAATGACTCAAATGAGTGGGAAAATGCATTGGCATGGTAAATTGGGACAAATTTTGCTCAGAAATGTGACAAAAGGCACTGTTCAATTTTTGACCCAAATCAGAAAAAAACATAGACCCGCGGTATGTCATTTTGGTGAAAATTTTGACCATTCATGAAACCTTGTTTTTTCCATGAAAAATGACTCAAATGAGTGGGAAAATGCATGGGCATGGTAAATTGGACCAAATTTTCCTCAAAAATGTGAAAAAAAGCACTTTTAAAATTTTGACCCAAATCAGAAAAAAACGTAGACCCCGCGGTATGTCATTTTGGCAAAAATTTTGACCATTCATGATAACTTGTTTTTTTCATGAAAAATGACTCAAATGATTGGGAAAATGCATGGGCATGGTAAATTGGACCAAATTTTGCTCAGAAATGTGAAAAAAGCACTTTTCAATTTTTGACCCAAATCAGAACAACACGTAGACCCGCGGTATGTCATTTTGGTGAAAATTTTGACCATTCATGATAACTTGTTTTTTTCATGAAAAATGACTCAAATGAGTGGGAAAATGCATGGGCATGGTAAATTGGACCAAATTTTGCTCAGAAATGTGAAAAAAAGCACTTTTAAAATTTTGACACGAATCAGAAAAACACGTAGACCCGCGGTATGTCATTTTGGTGAAAATTTTGACCATTCATAAAACCATGTTTTTTTCCATGAAAAATGACTGAAATGAGCGGGAAAATGCATGGGCATGGAAAATTGGACCAAATTTTGCTCAGAAATGTGAAAAAAGCACTTTTCAATTTTTGACACGAATCAGAAAAAAACGTAGACCCGCGGTATGTCATTTTGGTGAAAATTTTGACCATTCATGATAACTTGTTTTTTTCATGAAAAATGACTCAAACGAGTGGGAAAATGCATGATCATGGAAAATTGGACCAAATTTTGCTCAGAAATGTGAAAAAAGCACTTTTCAATTTTTGACCCAAATCAGAAAAAAACGTAGACCCGCGGTATGTCATTTTGGTGAAAATTTTGACCATTCATGAAACCTTGTTTTTTCCATGAAAAATGACTCAAGTGAGTGGGAAAATGCATGGGCATGGTAAATTGGACCAAATTTTGCTCAGAAATGTGAAAAAAGCACTTTTCAATTTTTGACCCAAATCAGAAAAACACGTAGACCTGCGGTATGTCATTTTGGTGAAAATTTTGACCATTCATAAAACCTTGTTTTTTTCCATGAAAAATGACTGAAATCAGTGGGAAAATGCATGGGCATGGAAAATTGGAACAAGTTTTGCTCAGAAATGTGAAAAAAAGCACTTTTAAATTTTTGACCCAAATCAGAAAAACACGTAGACCCGCGGTATGTCATTTTGGTGAAAATTTTGACCATTCATGAAACCTTGTTTTTTCCATGAAAAATGACTCAAATGAGTGGGAAAATGCATGGGCATGGTAAATTGGACCAAATTTTGCTCAAAAATGTGAAAAAAAGCACTTTTCAATTTTTGACCCAAATCAGTAAAAAACGTAGACCCGCGGTATGTCATTTTGGTGAAAATTTTGACCATTCATGATAACTTGTTTTTTTCATGAAAAATGACTCAAATGAGTGGGAAAATGCATGGGCATGGTAAATTGGACAAAATTTTGCTCAGAAATGTGAAAAAAGCACTTTTCAATTTTTGACACAAATCAGAAAAAAACGTAGACCCGCGGTATGTCATTTTGGTGAAAATTTTGACCAATCATGAAACCTTGTTTTTTCCATGAAAAATGACTCAAATGAGTGGGAAAATGCATGGGCATGGTAAATTGGGACAAATTTTGCTCAGAAATGTGTCAAAAGGCACTTTTAAATTTTTGACCCAAATCAGAAAAAAACGTAGACCCGCGGTATGTCATTTTGGTGAAAATTTTGACCATTCATGAAACCTTGTTTTTTCCATGAAAAATGACTCAAATGAGTGGGAAAATGCATGGGCATGGTAAATTTGGACAAATTTTGCTCAGAAATGTGAAAAAAAAGCACTTTTCAATTTTTGACCCAAATCAGTAAAAACGTATACCCGCGGTATGTCATTTTGGTGAAAATTTTGACCATTCATGAAACCTTGTTTTTTCCATGAAAAATGACTCAAATGAGTGGGAAAATGCATTGGCATGGTAAATTGGGACAAATTTTGCTCAGAAATGTGACAAAAGGCACTGTTCAATTTTTGACCCAAATCAGAAAAAAACATAGACCCGCGGTATGTCATTTTGGTGAAAATTTTGACCATTCATGAAACCTTGTTTTTTCCATGAAAAATGACTCAAACGAGTGGGAAAATGCATGATCATGGAAAATTGGACCAAATTTTGCTCAGAAATGTGAAAAAAGCACTTTTCAATTTTTGACCCAAATCAGAAAAAAACGTAGACCCGCGGTATGTCATTTTGGTGAAAATTTTGACCATTCATGAAACCTTGTTTTTTCCATGAAAAATGACTCAAGTGAGTGGGAAAATGCATGGGCATGGTAAATTGGACCAAATTTTGCTCAGAAATGTGAAAAAAGCACTTTTCAATTTTTGACCCAAATCAGAAAAACACGTAGACCTGCGGTATGTCATTTTGGTGAAAATTTTGACCATTCATAAAACCTTGTTTTTTTCCATGAAAAATGACTGAAATGAGTGGGAAAATGCATGGGCATGGAAAATTGGAACAAGTTTTGCTCAGAAATGTGAAAAAAAGCACTTTTAAATTTTTGACCCAAATCAGAAAAACACGTAGACCCGCGGTATGTCATTTTGGTGAAAATTTTGACCATTCATGAAACCTTGTTTTTTCCATGAAAAATGACTCAAATGAGTGGGAAAATGCATGGGCATGGTAAATTGGACCAAATTTTGCTCAAAAATGTGAAAAAAAGCACTTTTCAATTTTTGACCCAAATCAGTAAAAAACGTAGACCCGCGGTATGTCATTTTGGTGAAAATTTTGACCATTCATGATAACTTGTTTTTTTCATGAAAAATGACTCAAATGAGTGGGAAAATGCATGGGCATGGTAAATTGGACAAAATTTTGCTCAGAAATGTGAAAAAAGCACTTTTCAATTTTTGACACAAATCAGAAAAAAACGTAGACCCGCGGTATGTCATTTTGGTGAAAATTTTGACCAATCATGAAACCTTGTTTTTTCCATGAAAAATGACTCAAATGAGTGGGAAAATGCATGGGCATGGTAAATCTGGACAAATTTTGCTCAGAAATGTGTCAAAAGGCACTTTTAAATTTTTGACCCAAATCAGAAAAAAACGTAGACCCGCGGTATGTCATTTTGGTGAAAATTTTGACCATTCATGAAACCTTGTTTTTTCCATGAAAAATGACTCAAGTGAGTGGGAAAATGCATGGGCATGGTAAATTGGACCAAATTTTGCTCAGAAATGTGAAAAAAGCACTTTTCAATTTTTGACCCAAATCAGAAAAACACGTAGACCTGCGGTATGTCATTTTGGTGAAAATTTTGACCATTCATAAAACCTTGTTTTTTTCCATGAAAAATGACTGAAATCAGTGGGAAAATGCATGGGCATGGAAAATTGGAACAAGTTTTGCTCAGAAATGTGAAAAAAAGCACTTTTAAATTTTTGACCCAAATCAGAAAAACACGTAGACCCGCGGTATGTCATTTTGGTGAAAATTTTGACCATTCATGAAACCTTGTTTTTTCCATGAAAAATGACTCAAATGAGTGGGAAAATGCATGGGCATGGTAAATTGGACCAAATTTTGCTCAAAAATGTGAAAAAAGCACTTTTCAATTTTTGACACAAATCAGAAAAAAACGTAGACCCGCGGTATGTCATTTTGGTGAAAATTTTGACCAATCATGAAACCTTGTTTTTTCCATGAAAAATGACTCAAATGAGTGGGAAAATGCATGGGCATGGTAAATTGGGACAAATTTTGCTCAGAAATGTGTCAAAAGGCACTTTTAAATTCTTGACCCAAATCAGAAAAAAACGTAGACCCGCGGTATGTCATTTTGGTGAAAATTTTGACCATTCATGAAACCTTGTTTTTTCCATGAAAAATGACTCAAATGAGTGGGAAAATGCATGGGCATGGTAAATTTGGACAAATTTTGCTCAGAAATGTGAAAAAAAAGCACTTTTCAATTTTTGACCCAAATCAGTAAAAACGTATACCCGCGGTATGTCATTTTGGTGAAAATTTTGACCATTCATGAAACCTTGTTTTTTCCATGAAAAATGACTCAAATGAGTGGGAAAATGCATTGGCATGGTAAATTGGGACAAATTTTGCTCAGAAATGTGACAAAAGGCACTGTTCAATTTTTGACCCAAATCAGAAAAAAACATAGACCCGCGGTATGTCATTTTGGTGAAAATTTTGACCATTCATGAAACCTTGTTTTTTCCATGAAAAATGACTCAAACGAGTGGGAAAATGCATGATCATGGAAAATTGGACCAAATTTTGCTCAGAAATGTGAAAAAAGCACTTTTCAATTTTTGACCCAAATCAGAAAAAAACGTAGACCCGCGGTATGTCATTTTGGTGAAAATTTTGACCATTCATGAAACCTTGTTTTTTCCATGAAAAATGACTCAAGTGAGTGGGAAAATGCATGGGCATGGTAAATTGGACCAAATTTTGCTCAGAAATGTGAAAAAAGCACTTTTCAATTTTTGACCCAAATCAGAAAAACACGTAGACCTGCGGTATGTCATTTTGGTGAAAATTTTGACCATTCATAAAACCTTGTTTTTTTCCATGAAAAATGACTGAAATGAGTGGGAAAATGCATGGGCATGGAAAATTGGAACAAGTTTTGCTCAGAAATGTGAAAAAAAGCACTTTTAAATTTTTGACCCAAATCAGAAAAACACGTAGACCCGCGGTATGTCATTTTGGTGAAAATTTTGACCATTCATGAAACCTTGTTTTTTCCATGAAAAATGACTCAAATGAGTGGGAAAATGCATGGGCATGGTAAATTGGACCAAATTTTGCTCAAAAATGTGAAAAAAAGCACTTTTCAATTTTTGACCCAAATCAGTAAAAAACGTAGACCCGCGGTATGTCATTTTGGTGAAAATTTTGACCATTCATGATAACTTGTTTTTTTCATGAAAAATGACTCAAATGAGTGGGAAAATGCATGGGCATGGTAAATTGGACAAAATTTTGCTCAGAAATGTGAAAAAAGCACTTTTCAATTTTTGACACAAATCAGAAAAAAACGTAGACCCGCGGTATGTCATTTTGGTGAAAATTTTGACCAATCATGAAACCTTGTTTTTTCCATGAAAAATGACTCAAATGAGTGGGAAAATGCATGGGCATGGTAAATCTGGACAAATTTTGCTCAGAAATGTGTCAAAAGGCACTTTTAAATTTTTGACCCAAATCAGAAAAAAACGTAGACCCGCGGTATGTCATTTTGGTGAAAATTTTGACCATTCATGAAACCTTGTTTTTTCCATGAAAAATGACTCAAATGAGTGGGAAAATGCATTGGCATGGTAAATTGGGACAAATTTTGCTCAGAAATGTGACAAAAGGCACTGTTCAATTTTTGACCCAAATCAGAAAAAAACATAGACCCGCGGTATGTCATTTTGGTGAAAATTTTGACCATTCATGAAACCTTGTTTTTTCCATGAAAAATGACTCAAACGAGTGGGAAAATGCATGATCATGGAAAATTGGACCAAATTTTGCTCAGAAATGTGAAAAAAGCACTTTTCAATTTTTGACCCAAATCAGAAAAAAACGTAGACCCGCGGTATGTCATTTTGGTGAAAATTTTGACCATTCATGAAACCTTGTTTTTTCCATGAAAAATGACTCAAGTGAGTGGGAAAATGCATGGGCATGGTAAATTGGACCAAATTTTGCTCAGAAATGTGAAAAAAGCACTTTTCAATTTTTGACCCAAATCAGAAAAACACGTAGACCTGCGGTATGTCATTTTGGTGAAAATTTTGACCATTCATAAAACCTTGTTTTTTTCCATGAAAAATGACTGAAATGAGTGGGAAAATGCATGGGCATGGAAAATTGGAACAAATGTTGCTCAGAAATGTGAAAAAAGCACTTTTCAATTTTTGACCCAAATCAGAAAAAAACGTAGACCCGCGGTATGTCATTTTGGTGAAAATTTTGACCATTCATGAAACCTTGTTTTTTCCATGAAAAATGACTCAAATGAGTGGGAAAATGCATGGGCATGGTAAATTGGACCAAATTTTCCTCAAAAATGTGTAAAAAAGCACTTTTAAAATTTTGACACGAATCAGAAAAAAACGTAGACCCGCGGTATGTCATTTTGGCGAAAATTTTGACCATTCATGATAACTTGTTTTTTTCATGAAAAATGACTCAAATGATTGGGAAAATGCATGGGCATGGTAAATTGGACCAAATTTTGCTCAGAAATGTGAAAAAAGCACTTTTCAATTTTTGACCCAAATCAGAACAACACGTAGACCCGCGGTATGTCATTTTGGTGAAAATTTTGACCATTCATGATAACTTGTTTTTTTCATGAAAAATGACTCAAATGAGTGGGAAAATGCATGGGCATGGTAAATTGGACCAAATTTTGCTCAGAAATGTGAAAAAAAGCACTTTTAAAATTTTGACACGAATCAGAAAAACACGTAGACCCGCGGTATGTCATTTTGGTGAAAATTTTGACCATTCATAAAACCATGTTTTTTTCCATGAAAAATGACTGAAATGAGCGGGAAAATGCATGGGCATGGAAAATTGGACCAAATTTTGCTCAGAAATGTGAAAAAAAGCACTTTTCAATTTTTGACACGAATCAGAAAAAAACGTAGACCCGCGGTATGTCATTTTGGTGAAAATTTTGACCATTCATGATAACTTGTTTTTTTCATGAAAAATGACTCAAACGAGTGGGAAAATGCATGATCATGGAAAATTGGACCAAATTTTGCTCAGAAATGTGAAAAAAGCACTTTTCAATTTTTGACCCAAATCAGAAAAAAACGTAGACCCGCGGTATGTCATTTTGGTGAAAATTTTGACCATTCATGAAACCTTGTTTTTTCCATGAAAAATGACTCAAGTGAGTGGGAAAATGCATGGGCATGGTAAATTGGACCAAATTTTGCTCAGAAATGTGAAAAAAGCACTTTTCAATTTTTGACCCAAATCAGAAAAACACGTAGACCTGCGGTATGTCATTTTGGTGAAAATTTTGACCATTCATAAAACCTTGTTTTTTTCCATGAAAAATGACTGAAATGAGTGGGAAAATGCATGGGCATGGAAAATTGGAACAAGTTTTGCTCAGAAATGTGAAAAAAAGCACTTTTAAATTTTTGACCCAAATCAGAAAAACACGTAGACCCGCGGTATGTCATTTTGGTGAAAATTTTGACCATTCATGAAACCTTGTTTTTTCCATGAAAAATGACTCAAATGAGTGGGAAAATGCATGGGCATGGTAAATTGGACCAAATTTTGCTCAAAAATGTGAAAAAAAGCACTTTTCAATTTTTGACCCAAATCAGTAAAAAAACGTAGACCCGCGGTATGTCATTTTGGTGAAAATTTTGACCATTCATGATAACTTGTTTTTTTCATGAAAAATGACTCAAATGAGTGGGAAAATGCATGGGCATGGTAAATTGGAACAAATGTTGCTCAGAAATGTGAAAAAAGCACTTTTCAATTTTTGACCCAAATCAGAAAAAAACGTAGACCCGCGGTATGTCATTTTGGTGAAAATTTTGACCATTCATGAAACATTGTTTTTTCCATGAAAAATGACTTAAACGAGTGGGAAAATGCACGGGCATGGTAAATTGGGACAAATTTTGCTCAGAAATGTGACAAAAGGCACTGTTAAATTTTTGACCCAAATCAGAAAAAAACGTAGACCCGCGGTATGTCATTTTGGTGAAAATTTTGAGCATTCATGAAACCTTGTTTTTTCCATGAAAAATGACTCAAATGAGTGGGAAAATGCATGGTCATGGTAAATTGGACCAAATTTTGCTCAGAAATGTGAAAAAAGCACTTTTCAATTTTTGACCCAAATCAGAAAAACACGTAGACCCGCGGTATGTCATTTTGGTGAAAATTTTGACCATTCATAAAACCTTGTTTTTTTCCATGAAAAATGACTGAAATAAGTGGGAAAATGCATGGGCATGGAAAATTGGAACAAGTTTTGCTCAGAAATGTGAAAAAAAAGCACTTTTCAATTTTTGACCCAAATCAGAAAAACACGTAGACCCGCGGTATGTCATTTTGGTGAAAATTTTGACCATTCATGAAACCTTGTTTTTTTCATGAAAAATGACTCAAATGAGTGGGAAAATGCATGGGCATGGTAAATTGGGACAAATTTTGCTCAGAAATGTGTCAAAAGGCACTTTTCAATTTTTGACCCAAATCAGAAAAAAACGTAGACCCGCGGTATGTCATTTTGGTGAAAATTGTGACCATTCATGAAACCTTGTTTTTTCCATGAAAAATGACTTAAACGAGTGGGAAAATGCACGGGCATGGTAAATTGGGACAAATTTTGCTCAGAAATGTGTCAAAAGGCACTTTTCAATTTTTGACCCAAATCAGAAAAAAACGTAGACCCGCGGTATGTCATTTTGGTGAAAATTTTGACCAATCATGAAACCTTGTTTTTTCCATGAAAAATGAATCAAATGAGTGGGAAAATGCATGGGCATGGAAAAGTGGGACAAATTTTGCTCAGAAATGTGTCAAAAGGCACTTTTCAATTTTTGACCCAAATCAGAAAAAAACGTAGACCCGCGGTATGTCATTTTGGTGAAAATTTTGACCATTCATGAAACCTTGTTTTTTCCATGAAAAATGACTCAAATGAGTGGGAAAATGCATGGGCATGGTAAATTTGGACAAATTTTGCTCAGAAATGTGACAAAAAGCACTTTTCAATTTTTGACCCAAATCAGAAAAAAACGTAGACCCGCGGTATGTCATTTTGGTGAAAATTTTGACCATTCATGAAACATTGTTTTTTCCATGAAAAATGACTTAAACGAGTGGGAAAATGCACGGGCATGGTAAATTGGGACAAATTTTGCTCAGAAATGTGACAAAAGGCACTGTTAAATTTTTGACCCAAATCAGAAAAAAACGTAGACCCGCGGTATGTCATTTTGGTGAAAATTTTGACCATTCATGAAACCTTGTTTTTTCCATGAAAAATGACTGAAATGAGTGGGAAAATGCATGGTCATGGTAAATTGGACCAAATTTTGCTCAGAAATGTGAAAAATACACTTTTCAATTTTTGACCCAAATCAGAAAAACACGTAGACCCGCGGTATGTCATTTTGGTGAAAATTTTGACCATTCATAAAACCTTGTTTTTTTCCATGAAAAATGACTGAAATGAGTGGGAAAATGCATGGGCATGGAAAATTGGAACAAGTTTTGCTCAGAAATGTGAAAAAAAGCACTTTTCAATTTTTGACCCAAATCAGAAAAACACGTAGACCCGCGGTATGTCATTTTGGAGAAGATTTTGACCATTCATGAAACCTTGTTTTTTTCATGAAAAATGACTCAAATGAGTGGGAAAATGCATGGGCATGGTAAATTGGGACAAATTTTGCTCAGAAATGTGTCAAAAGGCACTTTTCAATTTTTGACCCAAATCAGAAAAAAACGTAGACCCGCGGTATGTCATTTTGGTGAAAATTGTGACCATTCATGAAACCTTGTTTTTTCCATGAAAAATGACTTAAACGAGTGGGAAAATGCACGGGCATGGTAAATTGGGACAAATTTTGCTCAGAAATGTGTCAAAAGGCACTTTTCAATTTTTGACCCAAATCAGAAAAAAACGTAGACCCGCGGTATGTCATTTTGGTGAAAATTGTGACCATTCATGAAACCTTGTTTTTTCCATGAAAAATGACTCAAATGAGTGGGAAAATGCATGGGCATGGTAAATTGGACCAAATTTTGCTCAGAAATGTGAAAAGAAGCACTTTTCAATTTTTGACACAAATCAGAAAAAAACGTAGACCCGCGGTATGTCATTTTGGTGAAAATTTTGACCAATCATGAAACCTTGTTTTTTCCATGAAAAATGAATCAAATGAGTGGGAAAATGCATGGGCATGGAAAAGTGGGACAAATTTTGCTCAGAAATGTGTCAAAAGGCACTTTTCAATTTTTGACCCAAATCAGAAAAAAACGTAGACCCGCGGTATGTCATTTTGGTGAAAATTTTGACCATTCATGAAACCTTGTTTTTTCCATGAAAAATGACTCAAATGAGTGGGAAAATGCATGGTCATGGTAAATTGGACCAAATTTTGCTCAGAAATGTGAAAAAAGCACTTTTCAATTTTTGACCCAAATCAGAAAAACACGTAGACCCGCGGTATATCATTTTGGTGAAAATTTTGACCATTCATAAAACCTTGTTTTTTTCCATGAAAAATGACTGAAATAAGTGGGAAAATGCATGGGCATGGAAAATTGGAACAAGTTTTGCTCAGAAATGTGAAAAAAAGCACTTTTCAATTTTTGACCCAAATCAGAAAAACACGTAGACCCGCGGTATGTCATTTTGGTGAAAATTTTGACCATTCATGAAACCTTGTTTTTTTCATGAAAAATGACTCAAATGAGTGGGAAAATGCATGGGCATGGTAAATTGGGACAAATTTTGCTCAGAAATGTGTCAAAAGGCACTTTTCAATTTTTGACCCAAATCAGAAAAAAACGTAGACCCGCGGTATGTCATTTTGGTGAAAATTGTGAACATTCATGAAACCTTGTTTTTTCCATGAAAAATGACTTAAACGAGTGGGAAAATGCACGGGCATGGTAAATTGGGACAAATTTTGCTCAGAAATGTGTCAAAAGGCACTTTTCAATTTTTGACCCAAATCAGAAAAAAACGTAGACCCGCGGTATGTCATTTTGGTGAAAATTGTGACCATTCATGAAACCTTGTTTTTTCCATGAAAAATGACTCAAATGAGTGGGCAAATGCATGGGCATGGTAAATTGGACCAAATTTTGCTCAGAAATGTGAAAAAAAGCACTTTTCAATTTTTGACACAAATCAGAAAAAAACGTAGACCCGCGGTATGTCATTTTGGTGAAAATTTTGACCAATCATGAAACCTTGTTTTTTCCATGAAAAATGAATCAAATGAGTGGGAAAATGCATGGGCATGGAAAAGTGGGACAAATTTTGCTCAGAAATGTGTCAAAAGGCACTTTTCAATTTTTGACCCAAATCAGAAAAAAACGTAGACCCGTGGTATGTCATTTTGGTGAAAATTTTGACCATTCATGAAACCTTGTTTTTTCCATGAAAAATGACTCAAATGAGTGGGAAAATGCATGGGCATGGTAAATTTGGACAAATTTTGCTCAGAAATGTGACAAAAAGCACTTTTCAATTTTTGACCCAAATCAGAAAAAAACGTAGACCCGCGGTATGTCATTTTGGTGAAAATTTTGACCATTCATGAAACATTGTTTTTTCCATGAAAAATGACTTAAACGAGTGGGAAAATGCACGGGCATGGTAAATTGGGACAAATTTTGCTCAGAAATGTGACAAAAGGCACTGTTAAATTTTTGACCCAAATCAGAAAAAAACGTAGACCCGCGGTATGTCATTTTGGTGAAAATTTTGACCATTCATGAAACCTTGTTTTTTCCATGAAAAATGACTCAAATGAGTGGGAAAATGCATGGTCATGGTAAATTGGACCAAATTTTGCTCAGAAATGTGAAAAAAGCACTTTTCAATTTTTGACCCAAATCAGAAAAACACGTAGACCCGCGGTATGTCATTTTGGTGAAAATTTTGACCATTCATAAAACCTTGTTTTTTTCCATGAAAAATGACTGAAATGAGTGGGAAAATGCATGGGCATGGAAAATTGGAACAAGTTTTGCTCAGAAATGTGAAAAAAAGCACTTTTCAATTTTTGACCCAAATCAGAAAAACACGTAGACCCGCGGTATGTCATTTTGGTGAAAATTTTGACCATTCATGAAACCTTGTTTTTTTCATGAAAAATGACTCAAATGAGTGGGAAAATGCATGGGCATGGTAAATTGGGACAAATTTTGCTCAGAAATGTGTCAAAAGGCACTTTTCAATTTTTGACCCAAATCAGAAAAAAACGTAGACCCGCGGTATGTCATTTTGGTGAAAATTGTGACCATTCATGAAACATTGTTTTTTCCATGAAAAATGACTTAAACGAGTGGGAAAATGCACGGGCATGGTAAATTGGGACAAATTTTGCTCAGAAATGTGTCAAAAGGCACTGTTAAATTTTTGACCCAAATCAGAAAAAAACGTAGACCCGCGGTATGTCATTTTGGTGAAAATTTTGACCATTCATGAAACCTTGTTTTTTCCATGAAAAATGACTCAAATGAGTGGGAAAATGCATGGTCATGGTAAATTGGACCAAATTTTGCTCAGAAATGTGAAAAAAGCACTTTTCAATTTTTGACCCAAATCAGAAAAACACGTAGACCCGCGGTATGTCATTTTGGTGAAAATTTTGACCATTCATAAAACCTTGTTTTTTTCCATGAAAAATGACTGAAATGAGTGGGAAAATGCATGGTCATGGTAAATTGGACCAAATTTTGCTCAGAAATGTGAAAAAAGCACTTTTCAATTTTTGACCCAAATCAGAAAAACACGTAGACCCGCGGTATGTCATTTTGGTGAAAATGAAACCTTGTTTTTTCCATGAAAAATGACTCAAATGAGTGGGAAAATGCATGGGCATGGTAAATTGGACCAAATTTTGCTCAAAAATGTGAAAAAAAGCACTTTTCAATTTTTGACCCAAATCAGTAAAAAACGTAGACCCGCGGTATGTCATTTTTGTGAAAATTTTGACCATTCATGAAACCTTGTTTTTTCCATGAAAAATGACTCAAATGAGTGGGAAAATGCATGGGCATGGTAAATTGGACCAAATTTTGCTCAGAAAAGTGACAAAAAGCACTTTTCAATTTTTGACCCAAATCAGAAAAAAACGTAGACCCGCGGTATGTCATTTTGGTGAAAATTTTGACCATTCATAAAACCATGTTTTTTTCCATGAAAAATGACTGAAATGAGCGGGAAAATGCATGGGCATGGAAAATTGGACCACATTTTGCTCAGAAATGTGAAAAAAAAGCACTTTTCAATTTTTGACACGAATCAGAAAAAAAACGTAGACCCGCGGTATGTCATTTTGGTGAAAATTTTGAACATTCATGATAACTAGTTTTTTTCATGAAAAATGACTCAAATGAGTGGGAAAATGCATGGGCATGGTAAATTGGGACAAATTTTGCTCAGAAATGTGTCAAAAGGCACTTTTCAATTTTTGACCCAAATCAGAAAAAAACGTAGACCCGCGGTATGTCATTTTGGTGAAAATTTTGACCATTCATGAAACCTTTTTTTTTCCATGAAAAATGACTCAAATGAGTGGGAAAATGCATGGGCATGGTAAATTGGACCAAATTTTCCTCAAAAATGTGAAAAAAGCACTTTTAAAATTTTGACACAAATCAGAAAAAAACGTAGACCCGCGGTATGTCATTTTGGCAAAAATTTTGACCATTCATGATAACTTGTTTTTTTCATGAAAAATGACTCAAATGAGTGGGAAAATGCATGGGCATGGTAAATTGGACCAAATTTTGCTCAGAAATGTGAAAAAAGCACTTTTCAATTTTTGACCCAAATCAGAAAAAAACGTAGACCCGCGGTATGTCATTTTGGTGAAAATTTTGACCATTCATGAAACCTTGTTTTTTCCATGAAAAATGACTCAAATGAGTGGGAAAATGCATGGGCATGGTAAATTGGACCAAATTTTCCTCAAAAATGTGAAAAAAGCACTTTTAAAATTTTGACACGAATCAGAAAAAAACGTAGACCCGCGGTATGTCATTTTGGCAAAAATTTTGACCATTCATGATAACTTGTTTTTTTCATGAAAAATGAGTCAAATGAGTGGGAAAATGCATGGGCATGGTAAATTGGACCAAATTTTGCTCAGAAATGTGAAAAAAGCACTTTTAAATTTTTGACCCAAATCAGAAAAACACGTAGACCCGCGGTATGTCATTTTGGTGAAAATTTTGACCATTCATGATAACTTGTTTTTTTCATGAAAAATGACTCAAATGAGTGGGAAAATGCATGGGCATGGTAAATTGGACCAAATTTTGCTCAGAATTGTGAAAAAAAGCACTTTTAAAATTTTGACACGAATCAGAAAAAAAACGTAGACCCGCGGTATGTCATTTTGGTGAAAATTTTGACCATTAATAAAATCTTGTTTTTTTCCATGAAAAATGACTCAAATGAGTGGGAAAATGCATGGGCATGGAAAATTGGACCAAATTTTGCTCAGAAATGTGAAAAAAGCACTTTTAAATTTTTGACACAAATCAGAAAAAAACGTAGACCCGCGGTATGTCATTTAGCCGAAAATTTTGACCATTCATGAAAACTTGTTTTTTTCCATGAAAAATGACTCAAATGAGTGGGAAAATGCATGGGGGCATGGTAAATTGGGACAAATTTTGCTCAGAAATGTGACAAAAGGCACTTTTCAATTTTTGACCCAAATCAGAAAAAAACTTAGGCCCGCGGTATGTCATTTTGGTGAAAATTTTGACCATTCATGAAAACTTGTTTTTTCCATGAAAAATGACTCAAATGAGTGGGAAAATGCATGGGCATGGTAAATTGGACCAAATTTTGCTCAGAAATGTGAAAAAAACACTTTAAAATTTTTGACACAAATCAGAAAAAAACGTAGACCCGGTATGTCATTTTGGCAAAAATTTTGACCATTCATAAAACCTTGTTTTTTTTTCCATGAAAAATGACAGAAATGAGTGGGAAAATGCATTGGCATGGTAAATTGGGACAAATTTTGCTCAGAAATGTGAAAAAAAGCACTTTTCAATTTTTGACCCAAATCAGAAAAACACGTATGAGCGGTATGTCATTTTGATGAAACTTTTGACCATTCATGAAAAATGACTTAAACGAGTGGGAAAATGCACGGGCATGGTAAATTGGGACAAATTTTGCTCAGAAATGTAAAAAAAAGCACTTTTCAATTTTTGACCCAAATCAGTAAAAAAAACGTAGACCCGCGGTATGTCATTTTGGTGAAAATTTTGACCATTCATGAAACCTTGTTTTTTCCATGAAAAATGACTCAAATGAGTGGGAAAATGCATGGGCATGGTAAATTGGACCAAATTTTGCTCAGAAATGTGAAAAAAGCACTTTTAAATTTTTGACACAAATCAGAAAAAAACGTAGACCCCGCGGTATGTCATTTAGCCGAAAATTTTGACCATTCATGAAAACTTGTTTTTTTCCATGAAAAATGACTCAAATGAGTGGGAAAATGCATGGGGGCATGGTAAATTGGGACAAATTTTGCTCAGAAATGTGACAAAAGGCACTTTTCAATTTTTGACCCAAATCAGAAAAAAACGTAGGCCCACGGTATGTCATTTTGGTGAAAATTTTGACCATTCATGAAAACTTGTTTTTTTCATGAAAAATGACTCAAATGAGTGGGAAAATGCATGGGCATGGTAAATTGGACCGAATTTTGCTCAGAAATGTGAAAAAAGCACTTTTCAATTTTTGACCCAAATCAGAAAATCACGTAGACCCGCGGTATGTCATTTTGGTGAAAATTTTGACCATTCATGAAACCTTGTTTTTTCCATGAAAAATGACTCAAATGAGTGGGAAAATGCATGGGCATGGTAAATTGGACCAAATTTTGCTCAGAAATGTGAAAAAAAACACTTTAAAATTTTTGATCCAAATCAGTAAAAAAAACGTAGACCCGCGGTATGTCATTTTGGTGAAAATTTTGACCATTCATGAAACCTTGTTTTTTCCATGAAAAATGACTCAAATGAGTGGGAAAATGCATGGGCATGGTAAATTGGACCAAATTTTGCTCAGAAATGTGAAAACAGCACTTTTAATTTTTTTGACACAAATCAGAAAAAAACGTAGACCCGCGGTATGTCATTTAGCCGAAAATTTTGACCATTCATGAAACCTTGTTTTTTTCATGAAAAATGACTCAAATGAGTGGGAAAATGCATGGGGGCATGGTAAATTGGGACAAATTTTGCTCAGAAATGTGACAAAAGGCACTTTTCAATTTTTGACCCAAATCAGAAAAAAACGTAGACCCGCGGTATGTCATTTTGGCGAAAATTTTGACCATTCATGAAAACTTGTTTTTTTCATGAAAAATGACTCAAATGAGTGGGAAAATGCATAGGCATGGTAAATTGGACCAAATTTTGCTCAGAAATGTGAAAAAAGCACTTTTCAATTTTTGACCCAAATCAGAAAAACACGTAGACCCGCGGTATGTCATTTTGGTGAAAATTTTGACCATTCATGAAACCTTGTTTTTTCCATGAAAAATGACTCAAATGAGTGGGAAAATGCATGGGCATGGTAAATTGGACCAAATTTTGCTCAGAAATGTGAAAAAAACTCTTTTAAATTTTTGACACAAATCAGAAAAAAACGTAGACCCGGTATGTCATTTTGGCAAAAATTTTGACCATTCATGAAACCTTGTTTTTTCCATGAAAAATGACTGAAATGAGTGGGAAAATGCATGGGCATGGTAAATTGGACCAAATTTTGCTCAGAAATGTGAAAAAAGCACTTTTCAATTTTTGACCCAAATCAGAAAAAAACGTAGACCCACGGTATGTCATTTTGGTGAAAATTTTGACCATTAATGAAACCTTGTTTTTTCCATGAAAAATGACTCAAATGAGTGGGAAAATGCATGGGCATGGTAAATTGGAACAAATTTTGCTCAGAAATGTGACAAAAAGCACTTTTCAATTTTTGACCCAAATCAGAAAAACACGTAGACCCGCGGTATGTCATTTTGTGAAAATTTTGACCATTCATAAAACCTTGTTTTTTTTTCCATGAAAAATGACAGAAATGAGTGGGAAAATGCATGGGCATGGTAAATGGGACCAAATTTTTCTCAGAAATGTGAAAAAAAGCATTTTTCAATTTTTGACCCAAATCAGAAAAACACGTAGACCCGCGGTATGTCATTTTGGTGAAAATTTTGACCATTCATAAATCCTTGTTTTTTTTCCATGAAAAATGACTGAAATGAGTGGGAAAAAGCATGGGCATGGAAAATTGGACTTTTGCTCAGAAATGTGAAAAAAAGCACTTTTAAATTTTTGACACAAATCAGAAAAAAACGTAGACCCGCGGTATGTCATTTTGGTGAAACTTTTGACCATTCATGAAACCTTGTTTTTTCCATGAAAAATGACTCAAATGAGTGGGAAAATGCATGGGCATGGAAAATTGGACCAAATTTTGCTCAGAAATGTGAAAAAAGCACTTTTAAATTTTTGACACGAATCAGAAAAAAACGTAGACCCGCGGTATGTCATTTTGGCCAAAATTTTGACCATTCATGAAAACTTGTTTTTTCCATGAAAAATGACTCAAATGAGTGGGAAAATGCATGGGCATGGTAAATTGGGACAAATTTTGCTCAGAAATGTGTCAAAAGGCACTTTTCAATTTTTGACCCAAATCAGAAAAAAACGTAGACACGCGGTATGTCATTTTGGTGAAAATTTTGACCATTCATGAAACCTTGTTTTTTCCATGAAAAATGACTCAAATGAGTGGGAAAATGCATGGGCATGGTAAATTGGAACAAATTTTGCTCAGAAATGTGACAAAAAGCACTTTTCAATTTTTGACCCAAATCAGAAAAACACGTAGACCCGCGGTATGTCATTTTGGTGAAAATTTTGACCATTCATAAAACCTTGTTTTTTTTCCATGAAAAATGACAGAAATGAGTGGGAAAATGCATGGGCATGGTAAATGGGACCAAATTTTGCTCAGAAATGTGAAAAAAAGCATTTTTCAATTTTTGACCCAAATCAGAAAAACACGTAGACCCGCGGTATGTCATTTTGGTGAAAATTTTGACCATTCATAAATCCTTGTTTTTTTTCCATGAAAAATGACTGAAATGAGTGGGAAAAAGCATGGGCATGGAAAATTGGACTTTTGCTCAGAAATGTGAAAAAAAGCACTTTTCAATTTTTGACCCAAATCAGAAAAACACGTAGACGCGGTATGTCATTTTGGTGAAACTTTTGACCATTCATGAAACCTTGTTTTTTCCATGAAAAATGACTCAAATGAGTGGGAAAATGCATGGGCATGGAAAATTGGACCAAATTTTGCTCAGAAATGTGAAAAAAGCACTTTTAAATTTTTGACACGAATCAGAAAAAAACGTAGACCCGCGGTATGTCATTTTGGCCAAAATTTTGACCATTCATGAAAACTTGTTTTTTTCCATGAAAAATGACTCAAATGAGTGGGAAAATGCATGTGCATAGTAAATTGGGACAAATTTTGCTCAGAAATGTGTCAAAAGGCACTTTTCAATTTTTGACCCAAATCAGAAAAAAACGTAGACACGCGGTATGTCATTTTGGTGAAAATTTTGACCATTCATGAAACCTTGTTTTTTCCATGAAAAATTACTCAAATGAGTGGGAAAATGCATGGGCATGGTAAATTGGGACAAATTTAGCTCAGAAATGTGTCAAAAGGCACTTTTCAATTTTTGACCCAAATCAGAAAAAAACGTAGACCCGCGATATGTCATTTTGGTGAAAATTTTGACCATTCATGAAACCTTGTTTTTTCCATGAAAAATGACTCAAATGAGTGGGAAAGTGCATGGGCATGGTAAATTGGAACAAATTTTGCTCAGAATTGTGACAAAAAGCAATTTTCAATTTTTGACCCAAATCAGAAAAACACGTAGACCCGCGGTATGTCATTTTGGTGAAAATTTTGACCATTCATAAAACATTGTTTTTTTCCATGAAAAATGACTGAAATGAGTGGGAAAATGCATGGGCATGGTAAATTGGACCAAATTTTGCTCAGAAATGTGAAAAAAAGCACTTTTCAATTTTTGACCCAAATCAGAAAAACACGTAGACCCGCGGTATGTCATTTTGGTGAAAATTTTGACCATTCATGAAACCTTGTTTTTTCCATGAAAAATGACTCTAATGAGTGGGAAAATGCATGGTCATGGTAAATTGGACCAAATTTTGCTCAGAAATGTGAAAAAAGCACTTTTCAATTTTTGACCCAAATCAAAAAAACACGTAGACCCGCGGTATGTCATTTTGGTGAAAATTTTGACCATTCATGAAACCTTGTTTTTTCCATGAAAAATGACTGAAATGAATGGGAAAACGCATGGGCATGGAAAATTGGACCAAATTTTGCTCAGAAATGTGAAAAAAGCACTTTTCAATTTTTGACCCAAATCAGAAAAAAACGTAGACCCGGTATGTCATTTTGGCAAAAATTTTGACCATTCATGATAACTTGTTTTTTTCATGAAAAATGACTCAAATGAGTGGGAAAATGCATGGGCATGGTAAATTGGGACAAATTTTGCTCAGAAATGTGTCAAAAGGCACTTTTCAATTTTTGACCCAAATCAGAAAAAAACGTAGACCCGTAGGTATGTCATTTTGGTGAAAATTTTGACCATTCATGAAACCTTGTTTTTTCCATGAAAAATGACTCAAATGAGTGGGAAAATGCATGGGCATGGTAAATTGGACCAAATTTTGCACAGAAATGTGAAAAAAGCACTTTTAAAATTTTGACCCAAATCAGAAAAACACGTAGACCCGCGGTATGTCATTTTGGTGAAAATTTTGACCATTCATGAAAAATTGTTTTTTACCATGAAAAATGACTCAAATGAGTGGGAAAATGCATGGTCATGGTAAATTGGACCAAATTTTGCTCAGAAATGTGAAAAAAGCACTTTTCAATTTTTGACCCAAATCAAAAAAACACGTAGACCCGCGGTATGTCATTTTGGTGAAAATTTTGACCATTCATGAAACCTTGTTTTTTCCATGAAAAATGACTGAAATGAATGGGAAAACGCATGGGCATGGAAAATTGGACCAAATTTTGCTCAGAAATGTGAAAAAAGCACTTTTCAATTTTTGACCCAAATCAGAAAAAAACGTAGACCCGGTATGTCATTTTGGCAAAAATTTTGACCATTCATGATAACTTGTTTTTTTCATGAAAAATGACTCAAATGAGTGGGAAAATGCATGGGCATGGTAAATTGGACCAAATTTTGCTCAGAAATGTGAAAAAAAGCACTTTTCAATTTTTGACCCAAATCAGTAAAAAACGTAGACCCGCGGTATGTCATTTTGGTGAAAATTTTGACCATTCATGAAACCTTGTTTTTTCCATGAAAAATGACTCAAATGAGTGGGAAAATGCATGGGCATGGTAAATTGGGACAAATTTTGCTCAGAAATGTGTCAAAAGGCACTTTTCAATTTTTGACCCAAATCAGAAAAAAACGTAGACCCGTAGGTATGTCATTTTGGTGAAAATTTTGACCATTCATGAAACCTTGTTTTTTCCATGAAAAATGACTCAAATGAGTGGGAAAATGCATGGGCATGGTAAATTGGACCAAATTTTGCTCAGAAATGTGAAAAAAAGCACTTTTCAATTTTTGACCCAAATCAGTAAAAAACGTAGACCCGCGGTATGTCATTTTGGTGAAAATTTTGACCATTCATGAAACCTTGTTTTTTCCATGAAAAATGACTCAAATGAGTGGGAAAATGCATGGGCATGGTAAATTGGACCAAATTTTGCTCAGAAATGTGAAAAAAGCACTTTTCAATTTTTGACCCAAATCAGAAAAAAACGTAGACCCGCGGTATGTCATTTTGGTGAAAATTTTGACCATTCATGAAACCTTGTTTTTTCCATGAAAAATGACTCAAATGAGTGGGAAAATGCATGGGCAATGGTAAATTGGGACAAATTTCGCTCAGAAATGTGTCAAAAGGCACTTTTCAATTTTTGACCCAAATCAGAAAAAAACGTAGACCCGCGGTATGTCATTTTGGTGAAAATTTTGACCATTCATGAAAACTTGTTTTTTTCATGAAAAATGACTCAAATGAGTGGGAAAATGCATGGGCATGGAAAATTGGACCAAATTTTGCTCAGAAATGTGAAAAAAAAAGCACTTTTCAATTTTTGACCCAAATCAGAAAAACACGTAGACCCGCGGTATGTCATTTTGGTGAAAATTTTGACCATTCATGAAACATTGTTTTTTCCATGAAAAATGACTTAAACGAGTGGGAAAATGCACGGGCATGGTAAATTGGGACAAATTTTGCTCAGAAATGTGAAAAAAAGCACTTTTCAAATTTTGACCCAAATCAGTAAAAAACGTAGACCCGCGGTATGTCATTTTGGTGAAAATTTTGACCATTCATGAAACCTTGTTTTTTCCATGAAAAATGACTCAAATGAGTGGGAAAATGCATGGGCATGGTAAATTGGGACAAATTTTGCTCAGAAATGTGTCAAAAGGCACTTTTCAATTTTTGACCCAAATCAGAAAAAAACGTAGACCCGCGGTATGTCATTTTGGTGAAAATTTTGACCATTCATGAAACCTTGTTTTTTCCATGAAAAATGACTCAAATGAGTGGGAAAATGCATGGGCATGGTAAATTGGACCAAATTTTGCTCAGAAATGTGAAAAAAGCACTTTTAAAATTTTGACCCAAATCAGAAAAAAACGTAGACCCGCGGTATGTCATTTTGGTGAAAATTTTGACCATTCATGAAACCTTGTTTTTTCCATGAAAAATGACTCAAATGAGTGGGAAAATGCATGGGCATGGTAAATTTGGACAAATTTTGCTCAGAAATGTGACAAAAAGCACTTTTCAATTTTTGACCCAAATCAGAAAAAAACGTAGACCCGCGGTATGTCATTTTGGTGAAAATTTTGACCATTCATGAAACCTTGTTTTTTCCATGAAAAATGACTCAAATGAGTGGGAAAATGCATTGGCATGGTAAATTGGGACAAATTTTGCTCAGAAATGTGAAAAAAGGCACTTTTCAATTTTTGACCCAAATCAGAAAAAAACGTAGACCCGCGGTATGTCATTTTGGTGAAAATTTTGACCATTCATGAAACCTTGTTTTTTCCATGAAAAATGACTCAAATGAGTGGGAAAATGCATGGGCATGGTAAATTGGACCAAATTTTGCTCAGAAATGTGTCAAAAGGCACTTTTAAATTTTTGACCCAAATCTGAAAAAAACGTAGACCCGCGGTATGTCATTTTGGTGAAAATTTTGACCATTCATGAAAACTTGTTTTTTTCCATGAAAAATGACTCAAATGAGTGGGAAAATGCATGGGCATGGTAAATTGGACCAAATTTTGCTCAGAAATGTGAAAAAAGCACTTTTCAATTTTTGACCCAAATCAGAAAAAAAACGTAGACCCGCGGTATGTCATTTTGGTGAAAATTTTGACCATTCATGAAACCTTGTTTTTTCCATGAAAAATGACTCAAATGAGTGGGAAAATGCATGGGCATGGTAAATTGGACCAAATTTTGCTCAGAAATGTGAAAAAAAAGCACTTTTCAATTTTTGACCCAAATCAGAAAAACACGTAGACCCGCGGTATGTCATTTTGGTGAAAATTTTGACCATTCATGAAACATTGTTTTTTCCATGAAAAATGACTTAAACGAGTGGGAAAATGCACGGGCATGGTAAATTGGGACAAATTTTGCTCAGAAATGTGAAAAAAAAGCACTTTTCAATTTTTGACCCAAATCAGTAAAAAACGTATACCCGCGGTATGTCATTTTGGTGAAAATTTTGACCATTCATGAAACCTTGTTTTTTCCATGAAAAATGACTCAAATGAGTGGGAAAATGCATGGGCATGGTAAATTGGGACAAATTTTGCTCAGAAATGTGTCAAAAGGCACTTTTCAATTTTTGACCCAAATCAGAAAAAAACGTAGACCCGCGGTATGTCATTTTGGTGAAAATTTTGACCATTCATGAAACCTTGTTTTTTCCATGAAAAATGACTCAAATGAGTGGGAAAATGCATGGGCATGGTAAATTTGGAATAATTTTGCTCAGAAATGTGACAAAAAGCACTTTTCAATTTTTGACCCAAATCAGAAAAAAACGTAGACCCGCGGTATGTCATTTTGGTGAAAATTTTGACCATTCATGAAACCTTGTTTTTTCCATGAAAAATGACTCAAATGAGTGGGAAAATGCATTGGCATGGTAAATTGGGACAAATTTTGCTCAGAAATGTGAAAAAAGGCACTTTTCAATTTTTGACCCAAATCAGAAAAAAACGTAGACCCGCGGTATGTCATTTTGGTGAAAATTTTGACCATTCATGAAACCTTGTTTTTTCCATGAAAAATGACTCAAATGAGTGGGAAAATGCATGGGCATGGTAAATTGGGACAAATTTTGCTCAGAAATGTGTCAAAAGGCACTTTTAAATTTTTGACCCAAATCAGAAAAAAACGTAGACCCGCGGTATGTCATTTTGGTGAAATATTTTGACCATTCATGAAACCTTGTTTTTTTCCATGAAAAATGACTCAAATGAGTGGGAAAATGCATGGGCATGGTAAATTGGGACAAATTTTGCTCAGAAATGTGAAAAAAGCACTTTTAAAATTTTGGCACAAATCAGAAAAAAACGTAGACCCACAGTATGTCATTTTGGCGAAAATTTTGACCATTCATGAAAACTTGTTTTTTTCATGAAAAATGACTCAAATGAGAGGGAAAATGCATGGGCAATGGTAAAATGGACCAAATTTTGCTCAGAAATGTGAAAAAAGCACTTTTCAATTTTTGACCCAAATCAGAAAAAAACGTAGACCCGCGGTATGTCATTTTGGTGAAAATTTTGACCATTCATGAAACCTTGTTTTTTCCATGAAAAATGACTCAAATGAGTGGGAAAATGCATGGGCATGGTAAATTGGGACAAATTTTGCTCAGAAATGTGTCAAAAGGCACTTTTCAATTTTTGACCCAAATCAGAAAAAAACGTAGACCCGCGGTATGTCATTTTGGTGAAAATTTTGACCATTCTTGAAAACTTGTTTTTTCCATGAAAAATGACTCAAATGAGTGGGAAAATGCATGATCATGGAAAATTGGGACAAATTTTGCTCAGAAATGTGACAAAAGGCACTTTTCAATTTTTGACCCAAATCAGAAAAAAACGTAGAAAACGTAGGTCATTTTGGTGAAAATTTTGACCATTCATGAAACCTTGTTTTTTCCATGAAAAATGACTCAAATGAGTGGGAAAATGCATGGGCATGGTAAATTGGACCAAATTTTGCTCAGAAATGTGAAAAAAGCACTTTTAAAATTTTGACCCAAATCAGAAAAAAACGTAGACCCGCGGTATGTCATTTTGGTGAAAATTTTGACCATTCATGAAACCTTGTTTTTTCCATGAAAAATGACTCAAATGAGTGGGAAAATGCATGGGCATGGTAAATTTGGAAAAATTTTGCTCAGAAATGTGACAAAAAGCACTTTTCAATTTTTGACCCAAATCAGAAAAAAACGTAGACCCGCGGTATGTCATTTTGGTGAAAATTTTGACCATTCATGAAACCTTGTTTTTTCCATGAAAAATGAGTCAAATGAGTGGGAAAATGCATGGGCATGGTAAATTGGGACAAATTTTGCTCAGAAATGTGTCAAAAGGCACTTTTAAATTTTTGACCCAAATCAGAAAAAAACGTAGACCCGCGGTATGTCATTTTGGTGAAAATTTTGACCATTCATGAAAACTTGTTTTTTTCCATGAAAAATGACTCAAATGAGTGGGAAAATGCATGGGCATGGTAAATTGGACCAAATTTTGCTCAGAAATGTGAAAAAAGCACTTTTCAATTTTTGACCCAAATCAGAAAAAAACGTAGACCCGCGGTATGTCATTTTGGTGAAAATTTTGACCATTCATGAAACCTTGTTTTTTCCATGAAAAATGACTCAAATGAGTGGGAAAATGCATGGGCAATGGTAAATTGGGACAAATTTTGCTCAGAAATGTGTCAAAAGGCACTTTTCAATTTTTGACCCAAATCAGAAAAAAACGTAGACCCGCGGTATGTCATTTTGGTGAAAATTTTGACCATTCATGAAACCTTGTTTTTTCCATGAAAAATGACTCAAATGAGTGGGAAAATGCATGGGCATGGTAAATTGGACCAAATTTTGCTCAGAAATGTGAAAAAAGCACTTTTAAATGTTTGACCCAAATCAGATAAAAACGTAGACCCGCGGTATGTCATTTTGGTGAAAATTTTGACCATTCATGAAACATTGTTTTTTTCCATGAAAAATGACTTAAACGAGTGGGAAAATGCATGGGCATGGTAAATTGGGGCAAATTTTGCTCAGAAATGTGACAAAAAGCACTTTTCAATTTTTGACCCAAATCAGAAAAAAACGTAGACCCGCGGTATGTCATTTTGGTGAAAATTTTGACCATTCATGAAACATTGTTTTTTCCATGAAAAATGACTTAAACGAGTGGGAAAATGCACGGGCATGGTAAATTGGGACAAATTTTGCTCAGAAATGTGAAAAAAAAAGCACTTTTCAATTTTTGACCCAAATCAGAAAAAAACGTAGACCGCGGTATGTCATTTTGGTGAAAATTTTGACCATTCATGAAACCTTGTTTTTTCCATGAAAAATGACTCAAATGAGTGGGAAAATGCATGGGCATGGTAAATTGGGACAAATTTTGCTCAGAAATGTGAAAAAAAAACACTTTTAAATTTTTGACACAAATCAGAAAAAAACGTAGACCCGGTATGTCATTTTGGCAAAAATTTTGACCTTTCATGAAACCTTGTTTTTTCCATGAAAAATGACTCAAATGAGTGGGAAAATGCATGGGCATGGTAAATTGGACCAAATTTTGCTCAGAAATGTGAAAAAAGCACTTTTCAATTTTTGACCCAAATCAGAAAAACACGTAGACCCGCGGTATGTCATTTTGGTGAAAATTTTGACCATTCATGAAACCTTGTTTTTTCCATGAAAAATGACTCAAATGAGTGGGAAAATGCATGGGCATGGTAAATTGGACCAAATTTTGCTCAGAAATGTGAAAAAAGCACTCTTAAATTTTTGACACAAATCAGAAACAAACGTAGACCCGCGGTATGTCATTTATCCGAAAATTTTGACCATTCATGAAACCTTGTTTTTTCCATGAAAAATGACTCAAATGAGTGGGAAAATTTATGGGCATGGTAAATTGGGACAAATTTTGCTCAGAAATGTGTCAAAAGGCACTTTTCAATTTTTGACCCAAATCAGAAAAAAACGTAGACCCGCGGTATGTCATTTTGGTGAAAATTTTGACCATTCATGAAACATTGTTTTTTCCATGAAAAATGACTCAAATGAGTGGGAAAATGCATGGGCATGGTAAATTGGGACAAATTTTGCTCAGAAATGTGTCAAAAGGCACTTTTAAAATTTTTGACCCAAATCAGAAAAAAACGTAGACCCGTGGTATGTCATTTTGGTGAAAATTTTGACCATTCATGAAACCTTGTTTTTTCCATGAAAAATGACTCAAATGAGTGGGAAAATGCATGGGCATGGTAAATTGGGACAAATTTTGCTCAGAAATGTGTCAAAAGGCACTTTTCAATTTTTGACCCAAATCAGAAAAAAACGTAGACCCGCGGTATGTCATTTTGGTGAAAATTTTGACCATTCATGAAACCTTGTTTTTTCCATGAAAAATGACTCAAATGAGTGGGAAAATGCATGGGCATGGTAAATTTGGACAAATTTTGCTCAGAAATGTGACAAAAAGCACTTTTCAATTTTTGACCCAAATCAGAAAAAACGTAGACCCGCGGTATGTCATTTTGGTGAAAATTTTGACCATTCATGAAACCTTGTTTTTTCCATGAAAAATGACTCAAATGAGTGGGAAAATGCATTGGCATGGTAAATTGGGACAAATTTTGCTCAGAAATGTGAAAAAAGGCACTTTTCAATTTTTGACCCAAATCAGAAAAAAACGTAGACCCGCGGTATGTCATTTTGGTGAAAATTTTGACCATTCATGAAACCTTGTTTTTTCCATGAAAAATGACTCAAATGAGTGGGAAAATGCATGGTCATGGTAAATTGGACCAAATTTTGCTCAGAAATGTGAAAAAAACACTTTTAAATTTTTGACACAAATCAGAAAAAAACGTAGACCCGGTATGTCATTTTGGCAAAAATTTTGACCATTCATGATAACTTGTTTTTTTCATGAATAATGACTCAAATGAGTGGGAAAATGCATGGGCATGGTAAATTGGACCAAATTTTGCTCAGAAATGTGAAAAAAGCACTTTTCAATTTTTGACCCAAATCAGAAAAACACGTAGACCCGCGGTATGTCATTTTGGTGAAATTTTTGACCATTCATGAAACATTGTTTTTTCCATGAAAAATGACTCAAATGAGTGGGAAAATGCATGGGCATGGTAAATTTGGAAAAATTTTGCTCAGAAATGTGACAAAAAGCACTTTTCAATTTTCGACCCAAATCAGAAAAAAACGTAGACCGCGGTATGTCATTTTGGTGAAAATTTTGACCATTCATGAAACATTGTTTTTTCCATGAAAAATGACTCAAATGAGTGGGAAAATGCATGGGCATGGTAAATTGGACCAAATTTTGCTCAGAAATGTGAAAAAAGCACTTTTAAATTTTTGACACAAATCAGAAAAAAACGTAGACCCGCGGTATGTCATTTTGGCGAAAATTTTGACCATTCATGAAAACTTGTTTTTTCCATATAAAATGACTCAAATGAGTGGGAAAATGCATGGGCATGGTAAATTGGGACAAATTTTGCTCAGAAATGTGTCAAAAGGCACTTTTCAATTTTTGACCCAAATCAGTAAAAAACGTAGACCCGCGGTATGTCATTTTGGTGAAAATTTTGACCATTCATGAAACCTTGTTTTTTCCATGAAAAATTACTCAAATGAGTGGGAAAATGCATGGGCATGGTAAATTGGACCAAATTTTGCTCAGAAATGTGAAAAAAGCACTTTTAAAATTTTGACACAAATCAGAAAAAAACATAGACCCGCGGTATGTCAGTTTGGCGAAAATTTTGACCACTCATGAAACCTTGTTTTTTTCATGAAAAATGACTCAAATGAGTGGGAAAATGCATGGGCATGGAAAATTGGACCAAATTTTGCTCAGAAATGTGAAAAAAGCACTTTTCAATTTTTGACCCAAATCAGAAAAAAACGTAGACCCGCGGTATGTCATTTTGGTGAAAATTTTGACCATTCATGAAACCTTGTTTTTTCCATGAAAAATGACTCAAATGAGTGGGAAAATGCATGGGCATGGAAAATTGGACCAAATTTTGCTCAGAAATGTGAAAAAAGCACTTTTCAATTTTTGACCCAAATCAGAAAAAAACGTAGACCCGCGGTATGTCATTTTGGTGAAAATATTGACCATTCATGAAACCTTGTTTTTTCCATGAAAAATGACTCAAATGAGTGGGAAAATGCATGGGCATGGTAAATTGGGACAAATTTTGCTCAGAAATGTGTCAAAAGGCACTTTTCAATTTTTGACCCAAATCAGAAAAAAACGTAGACCCGCGGTATGTCATTTTGGTGAAAATTTTGACCATTCATGAAACCTTGTTTTTTCCATGAAAAATGACTCAAATGAGTGGGAAAATGCATGGGCATGGTAAATTGGACCAAATTTTGCTCAGAAATGTGAAAAAAGCACTTTTAAAATTTTGACACAAATCAGAAAAAAACGTAGACCTGCGGTATGTCATTTTGGTGAAAATTTTGACCATTCATGAAACCTTGTTTTTTCCATGAAAAATGACTCAAATGAGTGGGAAAATGCATGGGCATGGTAAATTGGGACAAATTTTGCTCAGAAATGTGAAAAAAGGCACTTTTAAAATTTTGACACAAATCAGAAAAAAACGTAGACCCGCGGTATGTCATTTTGGTGAAAATTTTGACCATTCATGAAACCTTGTTTTTTCCATGAAAAATGACTCAAATGAGTGGGAAAATGCATGGGCATGGTAAATTGGACCAAATTTTGCTCAGAAATGTGAAAAAAGCACTTTTAAAATTTTGACACAAATCAGAAAAAAACGTAGACCCGCGGTATGTCAATTTGGTGAAAATTTTGACCATTCATAAAACCTTGTTTTTTTCCATGAAAAATGACTGAAATGAGTGGGAAAACGCATGGGCATGGAAAATTGGACCAAATTTTGCTCAGAAATGTGAAAAAAGCACTTTTCAATTTTTGACCCAAATCAGAAAAAAACGTAGACCCGGTATGTCATTTTGGCAAAAATTTTGACCATTCATGATAACTTGTTTTTTTCATGAACAATGACTCAAATGAGTGGGAAAATGCATGGGCATGGTAAATTGGACCAAATTTTGCTCAGAAATGTGAAAAAAGCTCTTTTAAATTTTTGACACAAATCAGAAAAAAACGTAGACCCGCGGTATGTCATTTTGGTGAAAATTTTGACCATTCATGAAACCTTGTTTTTTCCATGAAAAATGACTCAAATGAGTGGGAAAGTGCATGGGCATGGTAAATTGGAACAAATTTTGCTCAGAAATGTGACAAAAAGCACTTTTCAATTTTTGACCCAAATCAGAAAAACACGTAGACCCGCGGTATGTCATTTTGGTGAAAATTTTGACCATTCATGAAACCTTGTTTTTTCCATGAAAAATGACTCAAATGAGTGGGAAAATGCATGGGCATGGTAAATTGGACCAAATTTTGCTCAGAAATGTGAAAAAAGCACTTTTAAATTTTTGACACAAATCAGAAACAAACGTAGACCCGCGGTATGTCATTTTGGTGAAAATATTGACCATTCATGAAACCTTGTTTTTTCCATGAAAAATGACTCAAATGAGTGGGAAAATGCATGGGCATGGTAAATTGGGACAAATTTTGCTCAGAAATGTGTCAAAAGGCACTTTTCAATTTTTGACCCAAATCAGAAAAAACGTAGACCCGCGGTATGTCATTTTGGTGAAATATTTTGACCATTCATGAAACCTTGTTTTTTTCCATGAAAAATGACTCAAATGAGTGGGAAAATGCATGGGCATGGTAAATTGGACCAAATTTTGCTCAGAAATGTGAAAAAAGCACTTTTCAATATTTGACCCAAATCAGAAAAAACGTAGACCCGTATGTCATTTTGGTGAAAATTTTGACCATTCATGAAACCTTGTTTTTTCCATGAAAAATGACTCAAATGAGTGGGAAAATGCATGGGCATGGTAAATTGGAACAAATTTTGCTCAAAAATGTGACAAAAAGCACTTTTCAATTTTTGACCCAAATCAGAAAAACACGTAGACCCGCGGTATGTCATTTTGGTGAAAATTTTGACCATTCATAAAACCTTGTTTTTTTTCCATGAAAAATGACTGAAATGAGTGGGAAAATGCATGGGCATGGTAAATGGGACCAAATTTTGCTCAGAAATGTGAAAAAAAGCACTTTTCAAATTTTGACCCAAATCAGAAAAACACGTAGACCCGCAGTATGTCATTTTGGTGAAAATTTTGACCATTCATGAAACGTTGTTTTTTCCATGAAAAATGACTTAAAAGAATGGGAAAATGCACGGGCATGGTAAATTGGGACAAATTTTGCTCAGAAATGTGAAAAAAAAGCACTTTTAAATTTTTGACCCAAATCAGAAAAAACGTAGACCCGCGGTATGTCATTTTGGTGAAAATTTTGACCATTCATGAAAACTTGTTTTTTCCATGAAAAATGACTCAAATGAGTGGGAAAATGCATGGGCATAGTAAATTGGGACAAATTTTGCTCAGAAATGTGTCAAAAGGCACTTTTCAATTTTTGACCCAAATCAGAAAAAAACGTAGACCCGCTGTATGTCATTTTGGCAAAAATTTTGACCATTCATGAAAACTTGTTTTTTTCATGAAAAATGACTCAAATGAGTGGGAAAATGCATGGGCATGGAAAATTGGACCAAATTTTGCTCAGAAATGTGAAAAAAAAGCACTTTTCAATTTTTGATCCAAATCAGAAAGACACGTAGACCCGCGGTATGTCATTTTGGTGAAAATTTTGACCATTCATGAAACCTTGTTTTTTCCATGAAAAATGACTCAAATGAGTGGGAAAATGCATGGGCATGGTAAATTGGGACAAATTTTGCTCAGAAATGTGTCAAAAGGCACTTTTCAATTTTTGACCCAAATCAGAAAAAATTGTAGACCCGCGGTATGTCATTTTGGTGAAAATTTTGACCATTCATGAAACATTGTTTTTTCCATGAAAAATGACTTAAACGAGTGGGAAAATGCACGGGCATGGTAAATTGGACCAAATTTGGCTCAGAAATGTAAAAAAAAACACTTTTAAATTTTTGACCCAAATCAGAAAAAAACGTAGACCCGCGGTATGTCATTTTGGTGAAAATTTTGACCATTCATGAAACATTGTTTTTTCCATGAAAAATGACTTAAACGAGTGGGAAAATGCACGGGCATGGTAAATTGGACCAAATTTTGCTCAGAAATGTAAAAAAAAACACTTTTAAATTTTTGACCCAAATCAGAAAAAAACGTAGACCCGCGGTATGTCATTTTGGTGAAAATTTTGACCATTCATGAAACCTTGTTTTTTCCATGAAAAATGACTCAAATGAGTGGGAAAATGCATGGGCATGGTAAATTGGAACAAATTTTGCTCAGAAATGTGACAAAAAGCACTTTTCAATTTTTAACCCAAATCAGAAAAACACGTAGACCCGCGGTATGTCATTTTGGTGAAAATTTTGACCATTCATGAAACCTTGTTTTTTCCATGAAAAATGACTCAAATGAGTGGGGAAATGCATTGGCATGGTAAATTGGGACAAATTTTGCTCAGAAATGTGAAAAAAAGCACTTTTCAATTTTTGACACAAATCAGAAAAAAACGTAGACCCGCGGTATGTCATTTTGGTGAAAATTTTGACCATTCATGAAACATTGTTTTTTCCATGAAAAATGACTCAAATGAGTGGGAAAATGCATGGGCATGGTAAATTGGGACAAATTTTGCTCAGAAATGTGTCAAAAGGCACTTTTCAATTTTTGACCCAAATCAGAAAAAAACGTAGACACGCGGTATGTCATTTTGGCGAAAATTTTGACCATTCATGAAAACTTGTTTTTTTCATGAAAAATGACTCAAATGAGTGGGAAAATGCATGGGCATGGTAAATTGGACCAAATTTTGCTCAGAAATGTGAAAAAAGCACTTTTCAATTTTTGACCCAAATCAGAAAAACACGTAGACCCGCGGTATGTCATTTTGGTGAAAATTTTGACCATTCATGAAACCTTGTTTTTTCCATGAAAAATGACTCAAATGAGTGGGAAAATGCATGGGCATGGTAAATTTGGAAAAATTTTGCTCAGAAATGTGACAAAAAGCACTTTTCAATTTTTGACCCAAATCTGAAAAAAACGTAGACCCGCGGTATGTCATTTTGGTGAAAATTTTGGCCATTCATGAAATATTGTTTTTTCCATGAAAAATGACTTAAACGAGTGGGAAAATGCACGGGCATGGTAAATTGGGACAAATTTTGCTCAGAAATGTGAAAAAAAAGCACTTTTCAATTTTTGACCCAAATCAGTAAAAAACGTAGACCCGCGGTATGTCATTTTGGTGAAAATTTTGACCATTCATGATAACTTGTTTTTTCCATGAAAAATGACTCAAATGAGTGGGAAAATGCATGGGCATGGTAAATTGGGACAAATTTTGCTCAGAAATGTGTCAAAAGGCACTTTTCAATTTTTGACCCAAATCAGAAAAAAACGTAGACCAACGGTATGTCATTTTGGTGAAAATTTTGACCATTCATGAAACCTTGTTTTTTCCATGAAAAATGACTCAAATGAGTTGGAAAATGCATGGGCATGGTAAATTTGGACAAATTTTGCTCAGAAATGTGACAAAAAGCACTTTTCAATTTTTGACCCAAATCAGAAAAAAACGTAGACCCGCGGTATGTCATTTTGGTGAAAATTTTGACCATTCATGAAACCTTGTTTTTTCCATGAAAAATGACTCAAATGAGTGGGAAAATGCATGGGCATGGTAAATTGGAACAAATTTTGCTCAGAAATGTGACAAAAAGCACTTTTCAATTTTTAACCCAAATCAGAAAAACACGTAGACCCGCGGTATGTCATTTTGGTGAAAATTTTGACCATTCATGAAACCTTGTTTTTTCCATGAAAAATGACTCAAATGAGTGGGAAAATGCATGGGCATGGTAAATTGGACCAAATTTTGCTCAGAAATGTGAAAAAAAGCACTTTTAAATTTTTGACACAAATCAGAAAAAAACGTAGACCCGCGGTATGTCATTTTGGCGAAAATTTTGACCATTCATGAAAACTTGTTTTTTCCATGAAAAATGACTCAAATGAGTGGGAAAATGCATGGGCATGGTAAATTGGGACAAATTTTGCTCAGAAATGTGTCAAAAGGCACTTTTCAATTTTTGACCCAAATCAGAAAAAAACGTAGACCCGCGGTATGTCATTTTGGTGAAAATTTTGACCATTCATGAAACCTTGTTTTTTCCATGAAAAATGACTCAAATGAGTGGGAAAATGCATGGGCATGGTAAATTGGGACAAATTTTGCTCAGAAATGTGTCAAAAGGCACTTTTCAATTTTTGACCCAAATCAGAAAAAAACATAGAGCCGCGGTATGTCATTTTGGCGAAAATTTTGACCATTCATGAAAACTTGTTTTTTTCATGAAAAATGACTCAAATGAGTGGGAAAATGCATGGGCATGGTAAATTGGACCAAATTTTGCTCAGAAATGTGAAAAAAGCACTTTTCAATTTTTGACCCAAATCAGAAAAACACGTAGACCCGCGGTATGTCATTTTGGTGAAAATTTTGACCATTCATGAAACCTTGTTTTTTCCATGAAAAATGACTCAAATGAGTGGGAAAATGCATGGGCATGGTAAATTTGGAAAAATTTTGCTCAGAAATGTGACAAAAAGCACTTTTCAATTTTTGACCCAAATCTGAAAAAAACGTAGACCCGCGGTATGTCATTTTGGTGAAAATTTTGGCCATTCATGAAATATTGTTTTTTCCATGAAAAATGACTTAAACGAGTGGGAAAATGCATGGGCATGGTAAATTGGGACAAATTTTGCTCAGAAATGTGAAAAAAAAGCACTTTTAAATTTTTGACCCAAATCAGTAAAAAACGTAGACCCGCGGTATGTCATTTTGGTGAAAATTTTGACCATTCATGAAACCTTGTTTTTTCCATGAAAAATGACTCAAATGAGTGGGAAAATGCATGGGCATGGTAAATTGGGACAAATTTTGCTCAGAAATGTGTCAAAAGGCACTTTTCAATTTTTGACCCAAATCAGAAAAAAACGTAGACCAACGGTATGTCATTTTGGTGAAAATTTTGACCATTCATGAAACCTTGTTTTTTCCATGAAAAATGACTCAAATGAGTGGGAAAATGCATGGGCATGGTAAATTGGACCAAATTTTGCTCAGAAATGTGAAAAAAAGCACTTTTAAATTTTTGACACAAATCAGAAAAAAACGTAGACCCGCGGTATGTCATTTTGGCGAAAATTTTGACCATTCATGAAAACTTGTTTTTTCCATGAAAAATGACTCAAATGAGTGGGAAAATGCATGGGCATGGTAAATTGGGACAAATTTTGCTCAGAAATGTGTCAAAAGGCACTTTTCAATTTTTGACCCAAATCAGAAAAAAACGTAGACACGCGGTATGTCATTTTGGTGAAAATTTTGACCATTCATGAAAACTTGTTTTTTCCATGAAAAATGACTCAAATGAGTGGGAAAATGCATGGGCATGGTAAATTGGACCAAATTTTGCTCAGAAATGTGAAAAAAGCACTTTTTAAATTTTTGACACAAATCAGAAAAAAACGTAGACCCGCGGTATGTCATTTTGGTGAAAATTTTGACCATTCATGAAACATTGTTTTTTCCATGAAAAATGACTCAAATGAGTGGGAAAATGCATGGGCATGGTAAATTGGACCAAATTTTGCTCAGAAATGTGTCAAAAGGCACTTTTCAATTTTTGACCCAAATCAGAAAAAAACGTAGACACGCGGTATGTCATTTTGGTGAAAATTTTGACCATTCATGAAACCTTGTTTTTTCCATGAAAAATGACTCAAATGAGTGGGAAAATGCATGGGCATGGTAAATTGGGACAAATTTTGCTCAGAAATGTGTCAAAAGGCACTTTTCAATTTTTGACCCAAATCAGAAAAAACTGTAGACCAACGGTATGTCATTTTGGTGAAAATTTTGACCATTCATGAAACCTTGTTTTTTCCATGAAAAATGACTCAAATGAGTTGGAAAATGCATGGGCATGGTAAATTTGGACAAATTTTGCTCAGAAATGTGACAAAAAGCACTTTTCAATTTTTAACCCAAATCAGAAAAAAACGTAGACCCGCGGTATGTCATTTTGGTGAAAATTTTGACCATTCATGAAACCTTGTTTTTTCCATGAAAAATGACTCAAATGAGTGGGAAAATGCATGGGCATGGTAAATTAGAACAAATTTTGCTCAGAAATGTGACAAAAAGCACTTTTCAATTTTTAACCCAAATCAGAAAAACACGTAGACCCGCGGTATGTCATTTTGGTGAAAATTTTGACCATTCATGAAACCTTGTTTTTTCCATGAAAAATGACTCAAATGAGTGGGAAAATGCATGGGCATGGTAAATTGGACCAAATTTTGCTCAGAAATGTGAAAAAAAGCACTTTTAAATTTTTGACACAAATCAGAAAAAAACGTAGACCCACGGTATGTCATTTTGGCGAAAATTTTGACCATTCATGAAACCTTGTTTTTTCCATGAAAAATGACTCAAATGAGTGGGAAAATGCATGGGCATGGTAAATTGGGACAAATTTTGCTCAGAAATGTGTCAAAAGGCACTTTTCAATTTTTGACCCAAATCAGAAAAAAACGTAGACCCGCGGTATGTCATTTTGGTGAAAATTTTGGCCATTCATGAAAACTTGTTTTTTCCATGAAAAATGACTCAAATGAGTGGGAAAATGCATTGGCATGGTAAATTGGACCAAATTTTGCTCAGAAATGTGAAAAAAGCACTTTTTAAATTTTTGACACAAATCAGAAAAAAACGTAGACCCGCGGTATGTCATTTTGGTGAAAATTTTGACCATTCATGAAACCTTGTTTTTTCCATGAAAAATGACTCAAATGAGTGGGAAAATGCATGGGCATGGTAAATTGGGACAAATTTTGCTCAGAAATGTGTCAAAAGGCACTTTTCAATTTTTGACCCAAATCAGAAAAAAACGTAGACCAACGGTATGTCATTTTGGTGAAAAATTTTACCATTCATGAAACCTTGTTTTTTCCATGAAAAATGACTCAAATGAGTTGGAAAATGCATGGGCATGGTAAATTTGGACAAATTTTGCTCAGAAATGTGACAAAAAGCACTTTTCAATTTTTGACCCAAATCAGAAAAAAACGTAGACCCCGCGGTATGTCATTTTGGTGAAAATTTTGACCATTCATGAAACATTGTTTTTTCCATGAAAAATGACTTAAACGAGTGGGAAAATGCACGGGCATGGTAAATTGGGACAAATTTTGCTCAGAAATGTGAAAAAAAAGCACTTTTCAATTTTTGACCCAAATCAGAAAAAACGTAGACCCGCGGTATGTCATTTTGGTGAAAATTTTGACCATTCATGAAACCTTGTTTTTTCCATGAAAAATGACTCAAATGAGTGGGAAAATGCATGGGCATGGTAAATTGGGACAAATTTTGCTCAGAAATGTGTCAAAAGGCACTTTTCAATTTTTGACCCACATCAGAAAAAAACGTAGACCCGCGGTATATCATTTTGGTGAAAATTTTGACCATTCATGAAACCTTGTTTTTTCCATGAAAAATGACTCAAATGAGTGGGAAAATGCATGGGCATGGTAAATTGGACCAAATTTTGCTCAGAAATGTGAAAAAAACACTTTAAAATTTTTGACACAAATCAGAAAAAAACGTAGACCCGGTATGTCATTTTGGCAAAAATTTTGACCATTCATGATAACTTGTTTTTTCCATGAAAAATTACTCAAATGAGTGGGAAAATGCATGGGCATGGTAAATTGGACCAAATTTTGCTCAGAAATGTGACAAAAAGCACTTTTCAATTTTTGACCCAAATCAGAAAAAAACGTAGACCCGCGGTATGTCATTTTGGTGAAAATTTTGACCATTCATGAAACATTGTTTTTTCCATGAAAAATGACTTAAACGAGTGGGAAAATGCACGGGCATGGTAAATTGGGACAAATTTGCTCAGAAATGTGTCAAAAGGCACTTTTAAATTTTTTACCCAAATCAGAAAAAAACGTAGACCCGCAGTATGTCATTTTGGCGAAAATTTTGACCATTCATGAAAACTTGTTTTTTTCATGAAAAATGACTCAAATGAGTGGGAAAATGCATGGGCATGGTAAATTGGACCAAATTTTGCTCAGAAATGTGAAAAAAGCACTTTTAAAAATTTTGACACAAATCAGAAAAAAACGTAGACCCGCGGTTTGTCATTTCGGCGAAAATTTTGACCATTCATGAAAACTTGTTTTTTTCATGAAAAATGACTCAAATGAGTGGGAAAATGCATGGGCATGGAAAATTGGACCAAATTTTGCTCAGAAATGTGAAAAAAATGCACTTTTCAATTTTTGACCCAAATCAGAAAAAAACGTAGACCCGCGGTATGTCATTTTGGTGAAAATTTTGACCATTCATAAAACCTTGTTTTTTTCCATGAAAAATGACTCAAATGAGTGGGAAAATGCATGGGCATGGTAAATTGGGACAAATTTTGCTCAGAAATGTGTCAAAAGGCACTTTTCAATTTTTGACCCAAATCAGAAAAAAACGTAGACCCGCAGTATGTCATTTTGGTGAAAATTTTGACCATTCATGAAACATTGTTTTTTCCATGAAAAATGACTTAAACGAGTGGGAAAATGCACGGGCATGGTAAATTGGGACAAATTTTGCTCAGAACTGTGTCAAAAGGCACTTTTAAATTTTTTACCCAAATCAGAAAAAAACGTAGACCCGCGGTATGTCATTTTGGTGAAAATTTTGACCATTCATGAAACCTTGTTTTTTCCATGAAAAATGACTCAAATGAGTTTTGCTCATTTTTTTGCTCATTTATTTAATCAAATTTTGCTCAGAAATGTGACAAAAGGCACTTTTCAATTTTTGACCCAAATCAGAAAAAAACGTAGACCCGCGGTATGTCATTTTGGTGAAAATTTTGACCATTCATGAAACCTTGTTTTTTCCATGAAAAATGACTCAAATGAGTGGGAAAATGCATTGGCATGGTAAATTGGAACAAGTTTTGCTCAGAAATGTGACAAAAAGCACTTTTAAATTTTTAACCCAAATCAGAAAAACACGTAGACCCGCGGTATGTCATTTTGGTGAAAATTTTGACCATTCATGAAACCTTGTTTTTTCCATGAAAAATGACTCAAATGAGTGGGAAAATGCATGGGCATGGTAAATTGGACCAAATTTTGCTCAGAAATGTGAAAAAAGCACTTTTAAATTTTTGACACAAATCAGAAAAAAACATAGACCCGCGGTATGTCATTTTGCCGAAAATTTTGACCATTCATGAAAACTTGTTTTTGTCCATGAAAAATGACTCAAATGAGTGGGAAAATGCATGGGGGCATGGTAAATTGCGACAAATTTTGCTCAGAAATGTGACAAAAGGCACTTTTCAATTTTTGACCCAAATCAGAAAAAAACGTAGACCCGCGGTATGTCATTTTGGTGAAAATTTTGACCATTCATGAAACCTTGTTTTTTCCATGAAAAATGACTCAAATGAGTTTTGCTCATTTTTTTGCTCATTTATTTAATCAAATTTTGCTCAGAAATGTGACAAAAGGCACTTTTCAATTTTTGACCCAAATCAGAAAAAAACGTAGACCTGCAGTATGTCATTTTGGCGAAAATATTGACCATTCAAGAAAACTTGTTTTTTTCATGAAAAATGACTCAAATGAGTGGGAAAATGCATGGGCATGGTAAATTGGACCAAATTTTGCTCAGAAATGTGAAAAAAGCACTTTTAAAAATTTTGACCCAAATCAGAAAAAAACGTAGACCCGCGGTATGTCATTTTGGTGAAAATTTTGACCATTCATGAAACCTTGTTTTTTCCATGAAAAATGACTCAAATGAGTGGGAAAATGCATGGGCATGGTAAATTGGGACAAATTTTGCTCAGAAATGTGTCAAAAGGCACTTTTCAATTTTTGACCCAAATCAGAAAAAAACGTAGACCCGCGGTATGTCATTTTGGTGAAAATTTTGACCATTCATGAAACATTGGTCTTTCCATGAAAAATGACTCAAATGAGTGGGAAAATGCATGGGCATGGTAAATTGGACCAAATTTTGCTCAGAAATGTGAAAAAAGCACTTTTAAAATTTTGACGCAAATCAGAAAAAAACGTAGACCCGCGGTATGTCAGTTTGGCGAAAATTTTGACCATTCATGAAAACTTGTTTTTTTCATGAAAAATGACTTAAATGAGTGGGAAAATGCATGGGCATGGTAAATTGGACCAAATTTTGCTCAGAAATGTGAAAAAAGCACTTTTCAATTTTTGACCCACATCAAAAAAACACGTAGACCCGCGGTATGTCATTTTGGTTAAAATTTTGACCATTCATAAAACCTTGTTTTTTTCCATGAAAAATGACTGAAATGAGTGGGAAAATGCATGGGCATGGAAAATTGGACCAAATTTTGCTCAGAAATGTGAAAAAAAGCACTTTTCAATTTTTGACCCAAATCAGAAAAACACGTAGACCCGCGGTATGTCATTTTGGTGAAAATTTTGACCATTCATAAAACCTTGTTTTTTTCCATGAAAAATGACTGAAATGAGTGGGGAAAAGCATGGGCAGGGAAAATTGGACCAAATTTTGCTCAGAAATGTGAAAAAAAGCACTTTTCAATTTTTGACCCAAATCAGAAAAACACGTAGACCCCGCGGTATGTCATTTTGGTGAAAATTTTGACCATTCATGAAAACTTGTTTTTTCCATGAAAAATGACTCAAATGAGTGGAAAAATGCATGGGCATGGTAAATTGGACCAAATTTTGCTCAGAAATGTGTCAAAAGGCACTTTTCAATTTTTGACCCAAATCAGAAAAAAACGTAGACACGCGGTATGTCATTTTGGTGAAAATTTTGACCATTCATGAAACCTTGTTTTTTCCATGAAAAATGACTCAAATGAGTGGAAAAATGCATGGGCATGGTAAATTGGACCAAATTTTGCTCAGAAATGTGAAAAAAACCACTTTAAAATTTTTGACACAAATCAGAAAAAAACGTAGACCCGCGGTATGTCATTTTGGCGAAAATTTTGACCATTCATGAAAACTTGTTTTTTCCATGAAAAATGACTCAAATGAGTGGGAAAATGCATGGGGGCATGGTAAATTGGGACAAATTTTGCTCAGAAATGTGACAAAAGGCACTTTTCAATTTTTGACCCAAATCAGAAAAAAACGTAGACCCGCGGTATGTCATTTTGGTGAAATTTTGACCATTCATGAAACATTCTTTTTTCCATGAAAAATGACTTAAACGAGTGTGAAAATGCACGGGCATGGTGAATTGGGACAAATTTTGCTCAGAAATGTGAAAAAAAAGCACTTTTCAATTTTTGACCCAAATCAGAAAAAAAACGTAGACCCGCGAAATGTCATTTTGGTGAAAATTTTGACCATTCATGAAACCTTGTTTTTTCCATGAAAAATGACTCAAATGAGTGGGAAAATGCATGGGCATGGTAAATTGGGACACATTTTGCTCAGAAATGTGTCAAAAGGCACTTTTAAATTTTTGACCCAAATCAGAAAAAAACGTAGACCCGCGGTATGTCATTTTGGCAAAAATTTTGACCATTCATGATAACTTGTTTTTTTCATGAAAAATTACTCAAATGAGTGGGAAAATGCATGGGCATGGTAAATTGGACCAAATTTTGCTCAGAAATGTGAAAAAAAGCACTTTTCAATTTTTGACCCAAATCAGAAAAAAACGTAGACCCGTGGTATGTCATTTTGGTGAAAATTTTGACCATTCATGATAACTTGTTTTTTTCATGAAAAATTACTCAAATGAGTGGGAAAATGCATGGGCATGGTAAATTGGACCAAATTTTGCTCAGAAATGTGAAAAAAACACTTTTAAATTTTTGACACAAATCAGAAAAAAACGTAGACCCGGTATGTCATTTTGGCAAAAATTTTGACCATTCATGATAACTTGTTTTTTTCATGAAAAATGACTCAAATGAGTGGGAAAATGCATGGGCATGGTAAATTGGACCAAATTTTGCTCAGAAATGTGAAAAAAGCACTTTTCAATTTTTGACCCAAATCAGAAAAAAACGTAGACCCGCGGTATGTCATTTTGGTGAAAATTTTGACCATTCATGAAACCTTGTTTTTTCCATGAAAAATGACTCAAATGAGTGGGAAAATGCATGGGCATGGTAAATTTGGAAAAAATTTGCTCAGAAATGTGACAAAAAGCACTTTTCAATTTTTGACCCAAATCAGAAAAAAACGTAGACCCGCGGTATGTCATTTTGGTGAAAATTTTGACCATTCATGAAACATTGTTTTTTCCATGAAAAATGACTTAAACGAGTGGGAAAATGCATGGGCATGGTAAATTGGAACAAATTTTGCTCAGAAATGTGAAAAAAGCACTTTTAAAATTTTGGCACAAATCAGAAAAAAACGTAGACCCGCAGTATGTCATTTTGGCAAAAATTTTGACCATTCATGAAAACTTGTTTTTTTCATGAAAAATGACTCAAATGAGTGGGAAAATGCATGGGCATGGTAAATTGGACCAAATTTTGCTCAGAAATGTGAAAAAAGCACTTTTAAAAATTTTGACACAAATCAGAAAAAAACGTAGACCCGCGGTTTGTCATTTTGGTGAAAATTTTGACCATTCATGAAAACTTGTTTTTTTCATGAAAAATGACTCAAATGAGTGGGAAAATGCATGGGCATGGAAAATTGGACCAAATTTTGCTCAGAAATGTGAAAAAAATGCACTTTTCAATTTTTGACCCAAATCAGAAAAACACGTAGACCCGCGGTATGTCATTTTGGCGAAAATTTTGACCATTCATGAAAACTTGTTTTTTCCATATAAAATGACTCAAATGAGTGGGAAAATGCATGGGCATGGTAAATTGGGATAAATTTTGCTCAGAAATGTGACAAAAGGCACTTTTCAATTTTTGACCCAAATCAGTAAAAAACGTAGACCCGCGGTATGTCATTTTGGTGAAAATTTTGACCATTCATAAAACCTTGTTTTTTTCCATGAAAAATGACTCAAATGAGTGGGAAAATTCATGGGCATGGTAAATTGGACCAAATTTTGCTCAGAAATGTGAAAAAAGCACTTTTAAAATTTTGGCACAAATCTGAAAAAAACGTAGACCTGCAGTATGTCATTTTGGCGAAAATTTTGACCATTCATGAAAACTTGTTTTTTTCATGAAAAATGACTCAAATGAGTGGGAAAATGCATGGGCATGGTAAATTGGACCAAATTTTGCTCAGAAATGTGAAAAAAGCACTTTTAAAAATTTTGACCCAAATCAGAAAAAAACGTAGACCCGCGGTATGTCATTTTGGTGAAAATTTTGACCATTCATGAAACCTTGTTTTTTCCATGAAAAATGACTCAAATGAGTGGGAAAATGCATGGGCATGGTAAATTGGACCAAATTTTGCTCAGAAATGTGAAAAAAGCACTTTTAAAATTTTGACGCAAATCAGAAAAAAACGTAGACCCGCGGTATGTCAGTTTGGCGAAAATTTTGACCATTCATGAAAACTTGTTTTTTTCATGAAAAATGACTCAAATGAGTGGGAAAATGCATGGGCATGGTAAATTGGACCAAATTTTGCTCAGAAATGTGAAAAAAGCACTTTTCAATTTTTGACCCACATCAAAAAAACACGTAGACCCGCGGTATGTCATTTTGGTTAAAATTTTGACCATTCATAAAACCTTGTTTTTTTCCATGAAAAATGACTGAAATGAGTGGGAAAATGCATGGGCATGGAAAATTGGACCAAATTTTGCTCAGAAATGTGAAAAAAAGCACTTTTCAATTTTTGACCCAAATCAGAAAAAAACGTAGACCCGCGGTATGTCATTTTTGTGAAAATTTTGACCATTCATGAAAACTTGTTTTTTCCATGAAAAATGACTCAAATGAGTGGGAAAATGCATGGGGGCATGGTAAATTGGGACAAATTTTGCTCAGAAATGTGACAAAAGGCACTTTTCAATTTTTGACCCAAATCAGAAAAAAACGTAGACCCGCGGTATGTCATTTTGGTGAAATTTTGACCATTCATGAAACATTCTTTTTTCCATGAAAAATGACTTAAACGAGTGTGAAAATGCACGGGCATGGTGAATTGGGACAAATTTTGCTCAGAAATGTGAAAAAAAAGCACTTTTCAATTTTTGACCCCAATCAGAAAAAAAACGTAGACCCGCGGTATGTCATTTTGGTGAAAATTTTGACCATTCATGAAACCTTGTTTTTTCCATGAAAAATGACTCAAATGAGTGGGAAAATGCATGGGCATGGTAAATTGGGACACATTTTGCTCAGAAATGTGTCAAAAGGCACTTTCAAATTTTTGACCCAAATCAGAAAAAAACGTAGACCCGCGGTATGTCATTTTGGCAAAAATTTTGACCATTCATGATAACTTGTTTTTTTCATGAAAAATTACTCAAATGAGTGGGAAAATGCATGGGCATGGTAAATTGGACCAAATTTTGCTCAGAAATGTGAAAAAAAGCACTTTTCAATCTTTGACCCAAATCAGAAAAAAACGTAGACCCGCGGTATGTCATTTTGGTGAAAATTTTGACCATTCATGATAACTTGTTTTTTTCATGAAAAATTACTCAAATGAGTGGGAAAATGCATGGGCATGGTAAATTGGACCAAATTTTGCTCAGAAATGTGAAAAAAACACTTTTAAATTTTTGACACAAATCAGAAAAAAACGTAGACCCGGTATGTCATTTTGGCAAAAATTTTGACCATTCATGATAACTTGTTTTTTTCATGAAAAATGACTCAAATGAGTGGGAAAATGCATGGGCATGGTAAATTGGACCAAATTTTGCTCAGAAATGTGAAAAAAGCACTTTTCAATTTTTGACCCAAATCAGAAAAAAACGTAGACACGCGGTATGTCATTTTGGTGAAAATTTTGAACATTCATGAAACCTTGTTTTTTCCATGAAAAATGACTCAAATGAGTGGGAAAATGCATGGGCATGGTAAATTGGACCAAATTTTGCTCAGAAATGTGAAAAAAACACTTTTAAATTTTTGACACAAATCAGAAAAAAACGTAGACCCGGTATGTCATTTTGGCAAAAATTTTGACCATTCATGATAACTTGTTTTTTTCATGAAAAATGACTCAAATGAGTGGGAAAATGCATGGGCATGGTAAATTGGACCAAATTTTGCTCAGAAATGTGAAAAAAGCACTTTTCAATTTTTGACCCAAATCAGAAAAAAACGTAGACCTGCGGTATGTCATTTTGGTGAAAATTTTGACCATTCATGAAACCTTGTTTTTTCCATGAAAAATGACTCAAATGAGTGGGAAAATGCATGGGCATGGTAAATTTGGAAAAATTTTAATCAGAAATGTGACAAAAAGCACTTTTCAATTTTTGACCCAAATCAGAAAAAAACGTAGACCCGCGGTATGTCATTTTGGTGAAAATTTTGACCATTCATGAAACATTGTTTTTTCCATGAAAAATGACTTAAACGAGTGGGAAAATGCACGGGCATGGTAAATTGGGACAAATTTTGCTCAGAAATGTGTCAAAAGGCACTTTTAAATTTTTTGCCCAAATCAGAAAAAAACGTAGACCCGCGGTATGTCATTTTGGTGAAAATTTTGACCATTCATGAAAACTTGTTTTTTTCATGAAAAATGACTCAAATGAGTGGGAAAATGCATGGGCATGGTAAATTGGAACAAATTTTGCTCAGAAATGTGAAAAAAGCACTTTTAAAATTTTGGCACAAATCAGAAACAAACGTAGACCCGCGGTATGTCATTTTGGCAAAAATTTTGACCATTCATGAAAACTTGTTTTTTTCATGAAAAATGACTCAAATGAGTGGGAAAATGCATGGGCATGGTAAATTGGACCAAATTTTGCTCAGAAATGTGAAAAAAGCACTTTTAAAAATTTTGACACAAATCAGAAAAAAACGTAGACCCGCGGTTTGTCATTTTGGTGAAAATTTTGACCATTCATGAAAACTTGTTTTTTTCATGAAAAATGACTCAAATGAGTGGGAAAATGCATGGGCATGGTAAATTGGGACAAATTTTGCTCAGAAATGTGACAAAAGGCACTTTTCAATTTTTGACCCAAATCAGAAAAACACGTAGACCCGCGGTATGTCATTTTGGTGAAAATTTTGACCATTCATAAAACCTTGTTTTTTTCCATGAAAAATGACTCAAATGAGTGGGAAAATTCATGGGCATGGTAAATTGGACCAAATTTTGCTCAGAAATGTGAAAAAAGCACTTTTAAAATTTTGGCACAAATCTGAAAAAAACGTAGACCTGCAGTATGTCATTTTGGCGAAAATTTTGACCATTCATGAAAACTTGTTTTTTTCATGAAAAATGACTCAAATGAGTGGGAAAATGCATGGGCATGGTAAATTGGACCAAATTTTGCTCAGAAATGTGACAAAAGGCACTTTTCAATTTTTGACCCAAATCAGAAAAAAACTTAGACCCGCGGTATGTCATTTTGGTGAAAATTTTGACCATTCATGAAACCTTGTTTTTTCCATGAAAAATGACTCAAATGAGTGGGAAAATGCATGGGCATGGAAAATTGGACCAAATTTTGCTCAGAAATGTGAAAAAAGCACTTTTCAATTTTTGACCCACATCAAAAAAACACGTAGACCCGCGGTATGTCATTTTGGTTAAAATTTTGACCATTCATAAAACCTTGTTTTTTTCCATGAAAAATGACTGAAATGAGTGGGAAAATGCATGGGCATGGAAAATTGGACCAAATTTTGCTCAGAAATGTGAAAAAAAGCACTTTTCAATTTTTGACCCAAATCAGAAAAAAACGTAGACCCGCGGTATGTCATTTTTGTGAAAATTTTGACCATTCATGAAACTTTGTTTTTCCATGAAAAATGACTCAAATGAGTGGGAAAATGCATGGGCATGGAAAATTGGACCAAATTTTGCTCAGAAATGTGAAAAAAGCACTTTTCAATTTTTGACCCAAATCAGAAAAAAACGTAGACCCGCGGTATGTCATTTTGGTGAAAATTTTGACCATTCATGAAACCTTGTTTTTTCCATGAAAAATGACTCAAATGAGTGGGAAAATGCATGGGCATGGTAAATTGGACAAAATTTTGCTCAGAAATGTGAAAAAAGCACTTTTCAATTTTTGACCCAAATCAGAAAAAAACGTAGACCCGTATGTCATTTTGGTGAAAATTTTGACCATTCATGAAACCTTGTTTTTTACATGAAAAATGACTCAAATGAGTGGGAAAATGCATGGGCATGGTAAATTGGAACAAATTTTGCTCAAAAATGTGACAAAAAGCACTTTTCAATTTTTGACCCAAATCAGAAAAACACGTAGACCCGCGGTATGTCATTTTGGTGAAAATTTTGACCATTCATAAAACCTTGTTTTTTTTCCATGAAAAATGACTGAAATTAGTGGGAAAATGCATGGGCATGGTAAATGGGACCAAATTTTGCTCAGAAATGTGAAAAAAGCACTTTTCAATTTTTGACCCAAATCAGAAAAACACGTAGACCCGCAGTATGTCATTTTGGTGAAAATTTTGACCATTCATAAATCCTTGTTTTTTTCCATGAAAAATGACTGAAATGAGTGGGGAAAAGCATGGGCAGGGAAAATTGGACCAAATTTTGCTCAGAAATGTGAAAAAAAGCACTTTTCAATTTTTGACCCAAATCAGAAAAACACGTAGACCCCGCGGTATGTCATTTTGGTGAAAATTTTGACCATTCATGAAAACTTGTTTTTTCCATGAAAAATGACTCAAATGAGTGGGAAAATGCATGGGCATGGTAAATTGGGACAAATTTTGCTCAGAAATGTGTCAAAAGGCACTTTTCAATTTTTGACCCAAATCAGAAAAAAACGTAGACACGCGGTATGTCATTTTGGTGAAATTTTGACCATTCATGAAACATTGTTTTTTCCATGAAAAATGACTTAAACGAGTGGGAAAATGCACGGGCATGGTAAATTGGGACAAATTTTGCTCAGAAATGTGAAAAAAAAGCACTTTTCAATTTTTGACACAAATCAGAAAAAAACGTAGACCCGCGGTATGTCATTTTGGTGAACATTTTGACCATTCATGAAACCTTGTTTTTTCCATGAAAAATGACTCAAACGAGTGGGAAAATGCATGGGCATGGTAAATTGGGACAAATTTTGCTCAGAAATGTGACAAAAGGCACTTTTCAATTTTTGACCCAAATCAGAAAAAAACTTAGACCCGCGGTATGTCATTTTGGTGAAAATTTTGACCATTCATGAAAACTTGTTTTTTCCATGAAAAATGACTCAAATGAGTGGGAAAATGCATGGGCATGGTAAATTAGACCAAATTTTGCTCAGAAATGTGAAAAAAGCACTTTTAAAATTTTGACACAAATCAGAAAAAGACGTAGACCCGCAGTATGTCATTTTGGCGAAAATTTTGACCATTCATGAAAACTTGTTTTTTTCATGAAAAATGACTGAAATGAGTTGGAAAAAGCATGGGCATGGTAAATTGGGACAAATTTTGCTCAGAAATGTGTCAAAAGGCACTTTTCAATTTTTGACCCAAATCAGAAAAAAACGTAGACCCGCGGTATGTCATTTTGGTGAAAATTTTGACCATTCATGAAACCTTGTTTTTTCCATGAAAAATGACTCAAACGAGTGGGAAAATGCATGATCATGGAAAATTGGACCAAATTTTGCTCAGAAATGTGAAAAAAGCACTTTTCAATTTTTGACCCACATCAGAAAAAAACGTAGACCCGCGGTATGTCATTTTGGTGAAAATTTTGACCATTCATGAAAACTTGTTTTTTTCATGAAAAATGACTCAAATGAGTGGGAAAGTGCATGGGCATGGTAAATTGGACCAAATTTTGCTCAGAAATGTGACAAAAAGCACTTTTCAATTTTTGACCCAAATCAGAAAAAAACGTAGACCCGCGGTATGTCATTTTGGTGAAAATTTTGACCATTCATGAAACCTTGTTTTTTCCATGAAAAATGACTCAAATGAGTGGGAAAATTCATGGGCATGGTAAATTGGACCAAATTTTGCTCAGAAATGTGAAAAAAGCACTTTTAAATTTTTGACCCAAATCAGAAAAAAACGTAGACCCGCGGTATGTCATTTTGGTGAAAATTTTGACCATTCATGAAACCTTGTTTTTTCCATGAAAAATGACTCAAATGAGTGGGAAAATGCATGGGCATGGTAAATTGGACCAAATTTTGCTCAGAAATGTGAAAAAAGCACTTTTAAATTTTTGACCCAAATCAGAAAAAAACGTAGACCCGCAGTATGTCATTTTGGTGAAAATTTTGACCATTCATAAATCCTTGTTTTTTTCCATGAAAAATGACTGAAATGAGTGGGGAAAAGCATGGGCAGGGAAAATTGGACCAAATTTTGCTCAGAAATGTGAAAAAAAGCACTTTTCAATTTTTGACCCAAATCAGAAAAACACGTAGACCCCGCGGTATGTCATTTTGGTGAAAATTTTGACCATTCATGAAAACTTGTTTTTTCCATGAAAAATGACTCAAATGAGTGGGAAAATGCATGGGCATGGTAAATTGGGACAAATTTTGCTCAGAAATGTGTCAAAAGGCACTTTTCAATTTTTGACCCAAATCAGAAAAAAACGTAGACACGCGGTATGTCATTTTGGTGAAATTTTGACCATTCATGAAACATTGTTTTTTCCATGAAAAATGACTTAAACGAGTGGGAAAATGCACGGGCATGGTAAATTGGGACAAATTTTGCTCAGAAATGTGAAAAAAAAGCACTTTTCAATTTTTGACACAAATCAGAAAAAAACGTAGACCCGCGGTATGTCATTTTGGTGAACATTTTGACCATTCATGAAACCTTGTTTTTTCCATGAAAAATGACTCAAACGAGTGGGAAAATGCATGGGCATGGTAAATTGGGACAAATTTTGCTCAGAAATGTGACAAAAGGCACTTTTCAATTTTTGACCCAAATCAGAAAAAAACTTAGACCCGCGGTATGTCATTTTGGTGAAAATTTTGACCATTCATGAAAACTTGTTTTTTCCATGAAAAATGACTCAAATGAGTGGGAAAATGCATGGGCATGGTAAATTAGACCAAATTTTGCTCAGAAATGTGAAAAAAGCACTTTTAAAATTTTGACACAAATCAGAAAAAGACGTAGACCCGCAGTATGTCATTTTGGCGAAAATTTTGACCATTCATGAAAACTTGTTTTTTTCATGAAAAATGACTGAAATGAGTTGGAAAAAGCATGGGCATGGTAAATTGGGACAAATTTTGCTCAGAAATGTGTCAAAAGGCACTTTTCAATTTTTGACCCAAATCAGAAAAAAACGTAGACCCGCGGTATGTCATTTTGGTGAAAATTTTGACCATTCATGAAACCTTGTTTTTTCCATGAAAAATGACTCAAACGAGTGGGAAAATGCATGATCATGGAAAATTGGACCAAATTTTGCTCAGAAATGTGAAAAAAGCACTTTTCAATTTTTGACCCACATCAGAAAAAAACGTAGACCCGCGGTATGTCATTTTGGTGAAAATTTTGACCATTCATGAAAACTTGTTTTTTTCATGAAAAATGACTCAAATGAGTGGGAAAGTGCATGGGCATGGTAAATTGGACCAAATTTTGCTCAGAAATGTGACAAAAAGCACTTTTCAATTTTTGACCCAAATCAGAAAAAAACGTAGACCCCGCGGTATGTCATTTTGGTGAAAATTTTGACCATTCATGAAACCTTGTTTTTTCCATGAAAAATGACTCAAATGAGTGGGAAAATTCATGGGCATGGTAAATTGGACCAAATTTTGCTCAGAAATGTGAAAAAAGCACTTTTAAATTTTTGACCCAAATCAGAAAAAAACGTAGACCCGCGGTATGTCATTTTGGTGAAAATTTTGACCATTCATGAAACCTTGTTTTTTCCATGAAAAATGACTCAAATGAGTGGGAAAATGCATGGGCATGGTAAATTGGACCAAATTTTGCTCAGAAATGTGAAAAAAGCACTTTTAAATTTTTGACCCAAATCAGAAAAAAACGTAGACCCGCGGTATGTCATTTTGGTGAAAATTTTGACCATTCATGAAACCTTGTTTTTTCCATGAAAAATGACTCAAATGAGTGGGAAAATGCATTGGCATGGTAAATTGGGACAAATTTTGCTCAGAAATGTGAAAAAAGGCACTTTTCAATTTTTGACCCAAATCAGAAAAAAACGTAGACCCGCGGTATGTCATTTTGGTGAAAATTTTGACCATTCATGAAACCTTGTTTTTTCCATGAAAAATGACTGAAATGAGTGGGGAAATGCATGGGCATGGTAAATTGGGACAAATTTTGCTCAGAAAATGTGTCAAAAGGCACTTTTCAATTTTTGACCCAAATCAGAAAAAACGTAGACCCGCGGTATGTCATTTTGGTGAAAATTTTGACCATTCATGAAACATTGTTTTTTCCATGAAAAATGACTTAAACGACTGGGAAAATGCACGGGCATGGTAAATTGGGACAAATTTTGCTCAGAAATGTGAAAAAAAGCACTTTTCAATTTTTGACCCAAATCAGAAAAAAACGTAGACCCGCGGTATGTCATTTTGGTGAAAATTTTGACCATTCATGAAACCTTGTTTTTTCCATGAAAAATGACTCAAATGAGTGGGAAAATGCATGGGCATGGTAAATTGGACCAAATTTTGCTCAGAAATGTGAAAAAAGCACTTTTCAATTTTTGACCCAAATCAGTAAAAAACGTAGACCCGCGCGGTATGTCATTTTGGTGAAAATTTTGACCATTCATGAAACCTTGTTTTTTCCATGAAAAATGACTCAAACGAGTGGGAAAATGCATGATCATGGAAAATTGGACCAAATTTTGCTCAGAAATGTGAAAAAAGCACTTTTCAATTTTTGACCCACATCAGAAAAAAACGTAGACCCGCGGTATGTCATTTTGGTGAAAATTTTGACCATTCATGAAAACTTGTTTTTTTCATGAAAAATGACTCAAATGAGTGGGAAAGTGCATGGGCGTGGTAAATTGGACCAAATTTTGCTCAGAAATGTGAAAAAAGCACTTTTCAATTTTTGACCCAAATCAGTAAAAAACGTAGACCCGCGGTATGTCATTTTGGTGAAAATTTTGACCATTCATGAAACCTTGTTTTTTCCATGAAAAATGACTCAAATGAGTGGGAAAATGCATGGGCATGGTAAATTGGACCAAATTTTGCTCAGAAATGTGAAAAAAGCACTTTTCAATTTTTGACCCAAATCAGAAAAAAACGTAGACCCGCGGTATGTCATTTTGGTGAAATTTTTGACCATTCATGAAACCTTGTTTTTTCCATGAAAAATGACTCAAACGAGTGGGAAAATGCATGGGCATGGTAAATTGGACCAAATTTTGCTCAGAAATGTGAAAAAAGCTCTTTTAAATTTTTGACACAAATCAGAAAAAAACGTAGACCCGCGGTATGTCATTTTGGTGAAAATTTTGACCATTCATGAAACCTTGTTTTTTCCATGAAAAATGACTCAAATGAGTGGGAAAATGCATGGGCATGGTAAATTGGACCAAATTTTGCTCAGAAATGTGAAAAAAGCACTTTTCAATTTTTGACCCAAATCAGTAAAAAACGTAGACCCGCGGTATGTCATTTTGGTGAAAATTTTGACCATTCATGAAACGTTGTTTTTTCCATGAAAAATGACTCAAATGAGTGGGAAAATGCATGGGCATGGTAAATTGGACCAAATTTTGCTCAGAAATGTGAAAAAAGCACTTTTCAATTTTTGACCCAAATCAGAAAAAAACGTAGACCCGCGGTATGTCATTTTGGTGAAAATTTTGACCATTCATGAAACCTTGTTTTTTCCATGAAAAATGACTCAAATGAGTGGGAAAATGCATGGGCATGGTAAATTGGACCAAATTTTGCTCAGAAATGTGAAAAAAGCACTTTTAAATTTTTGACCCAAATCAGAAAAAAACGTAGACCCGCGGTATGTCATTTTGGTGAAAATTTTGACCATTCATGAAACCTTGTTTTTTCCATGAAAAATGACTCAAATGAGTGGGAAAATGCATTGGCATGGTAAATTGGGACAAATTTTGCTCAGAAATGTGAAAAAAGGCACTTTTCAATTTTTGACCCAAATCAGAAAAAAACGTATGTCAACGTATGTCATTTTGGTGAAAATTTTGACCATTCATGAAAACTTGTTTTTTTCATGAAAAATGACTCAAATGAGTGGGAAAATGCATGGGCATGGTAAATTGGACCAAATTTTGCTCAGAAATGTGACAAAAAGCACTTTTCAATTTTTGACCCAAATCAGAAAAAAACGTAGACCCCGCAGTATGTCATTTTGGTGAAAATTTTGACCATTCATGAAACCTTGTTTTTTCCATGAAAAATGACTCAAACGAGTGGGAAAATGCATGATCATGGAAAATTGGACCAAATTTAGCTCAGAAATGTGAAAAAAGCACTTTTCAATTTTTGACCCACATCAGAAAAAAACGTAGACCCGCGGTATGTCATTTTGGTGAAAATTTTGACCATTCATGAAAACTTGTTTTTTTCATGAAAAATGACTCAAATGAGTGGGAAAATGCATGGGCATGGTAAATTGGACCAAATTTTGCTCAGAAATGTGACAAAAAGCACTTTTCAATTTTTGACCCAAATCAGAAAAAAACGTAGACCCCGCGGTATGTCATTTTGGTGAAAATTTTGACCATTCATGAAACCTTGTTTTTTCCATGAAAAATGACTCAAATGAGTGGGAAAATTCATGGGCATGGTAAATTGGACCAAATTTTGCTCAGAAATGTGAAAAAAGCACTTTTAAATTTTTGACCCAAATCAGAAAAAAACGTAGACCCGCGGTATGTCATTTTGGTGAAAATTTTGACCATTCATGAAACCTTGATTTTTCCATGAAAAATGACTCAAATGAGTGGGAAAATGCATGGGCATGGTAAATTGGGACAAATTTTGCTCAGAAATGTGAAAAAAGCACTTTTAAATTTTTAACACAAATCAGAAAAAAACGTAGACCCGCGGTATGTCATTTTGGCAAAAATTTTGACCATTCATGAAAACTTGTTTTTTTCATGAAAAATGACTCAAATGAGTGGGAAAATGCATGGGCATGGTAAATTGGACCAAATTTTGCTCAGAAATGTGAAAAAAGCACTTTTCAATTTTTGACCCAAATCAGAAAAAAACGTAGACCCGCGGTATGTCATTTTGGTGAAAATTTTGACCATTCATGAAACCTTGTTTTTTCCATGAAAAATGACTCAAACGAGTGGGAAAATGCATGGGCATGGTAAATTGGACCAAATTTTGCTCAGAAATGTGAAAAAAGCTCTTTTAAATTTTTGACACAAATCAGAAAAAAACGTAGACCCGCGGTATGTCATTTTGGTGAAAATTTTGACCATTCATGAAACCTTGTTTTTTCCATGAAAAATGACTCAAATGAGTGGGAAAATGCATGGGCATGGTAAATTGGACCAAATTTTGCTCAGAAATGTGAAAAAAGGCACTTTTCAATTTTTGACCCAAATCAGTAAAAAACGTAGACCCGCGGTATGTCATTTTGGTGAAAATTTTGACCATTCATGAAACCTTGTTTTTTCCATGAAAAATGACTGAAATGAGTGGGGAAATGCATGGGCATGGTAAATTGGGACAAATTTTGCTCAGAAAATGTGTCAAAAGGCACTTTTCAATTTTTGACCCAAATCAGAAAAAACGTAGACCCGCGGTATGTCATTTTGGTGAAAATTTTGACCATTCATGAAACATTGTTTTTTCCATGAAAAATGACTTAAACGACTGGGAAAATGCACGGGCATGGTAAATTGGACCAAATTTTGCTCAGAAATGTGAAAAAAGCACTTTTCAATTTTTGACCCAAATCAGAAAAAAACGTAGACCCGCGGTATGTCATTTTGGTGAAAATTTTGACCATTCATGAAACCTTGTTTTTTCCATGAAAAATGACTCAAATGAGTGGGAAAATGCATGGGCATGGTAAATTGGGACAAATTTTGCTCAGAAATGTGAAAAAAAAGCACTTTTCAATTTTTGACCCAAATCAGAAAAAAACGTAGACCCGCGGTATGTCATTTTGGTGAAAATTTTGACCATTCATGAAACCTTGTTTTTTCCATGAAAAATGACTCAAACGAGTGGGAAAATGCATGGGCATGGTAAATTGGACCAAATTTTGCTCAGAAATGTGAAAAAAGCTCTTTTAAATTTTTGACACAAATCAGAAAAAAACGTAGACCCGCGGTATGTCATTTTGGTGAAAATTTTGACCATTCATGAAACCTTGTTTTTTCCATGAAAAATGACTCAAATGAGTGGGAAAATGCATGGGCGTGGTAAATTGGACCAAATTTTGCTCAGAAATGTGAAAAAAGCACTTTTCAATTTTTGACCCAAATCAGTAAAAAACGTAGACCCGCGGTATGTCATTTTGGTGAAAATTTTGACCATTCATGAAACCTTGTTTTTTCCATGAAAAATGACTCAAATGAGTGGGAAAATGCATGGGCATGGTAAATTGGACCAAATTTTGCTCAGAAATGTGAAAAAAGCACTTTTCAATTTTTGACCCAAATCAGAAAAAAACGTAGACCCGCGGTATGTCATTTTGGTGAAAATTTTGACCATTCATGAAACCTTGTTTTTTCCATGAAAAATGACTCAAACGAGTGGGAAAATGCATGGGCATGGTAAATTGGACCAAATTTTGCTCAGAAATGTGAAAAAAGCACTTTTCAATTTTTGACCCAAATCAGTAAAAAACGTAGACCCGCGGTATGTCATTTTGGTGAAAATTTTGACCATTCATGAAACCTTGTTTTTTCCATGAAAAATGACTCAAATGAGTGGGAAAATGCATGGGCATGGTAAATTGGACCAAATTTTGCTCAGAAATGTGAAAAAAGCTCTTTTAAATTTTTGACACAAATCAGAAAAAAACGTAGACCCGCGGTATGTCATTTTGGTGAAAATTTTGACCATTCATGAAACCTTGTTTTTTCCATGAAAAATGACTCAAATGAGTGGGAAAATGCATGGGCATGGTAAATTGGACCAAATTTTGCTCAGAAATGTGAAAAAAGCACTTTTCAATTTTTGACCCAAATCAGAAAAAAACGTAGACCCGCGGTATGTCATTTTGGTGAAAATTTTGACCATTCATGAAACCTTGTTTTTTCCATGAAAAATGACTCAAACGAGTGGGAAAATGCATGGGCATGGTAAATTGGACCAAATTTTGCTCAGAAATGTGAAAAAAGCTCTTTTAAATTTTTGACACAAATCAGAAAAAAACGTAGACCCGCGGTATGTCATTTTGGTGAAAATTTTGACCATTCATGAAACCTTGTTTTTTCCATGAAAAATGACTCAAATGAGTGGGAAAATGCATGGGCATGGTAAATTGGACCAAATTTTGCTCAGAAATGTGAAAAAAGCACTTTTCAATTTTTGACCCAAATCAGTAAAAAACGTAGACCCGCGGTATGTCATTTTTTGTGAAAATTTTGACCATTCATGAAACCTTGTTTTTTCCATGAAAAATGACTCAAACGAGTGGGAAAATGCATGATCATGGAAAATTGGACCAAATTTTGCTCAGAAATGTGAAAAAAGCACTTTTCAATTTTTGACCCACATCAGAAAAAAACGTAGACCCGCGGTATGTCATTTTGGTGAAAATTTTGACCATTCATGAAAACTTGTTTTTTTCATGAAAAATGACTCAAATGAGTGGGAAAATGCATGGGCATGGTAAATTGGGACAAATTTTGCTCAGAAATGTGAAAAAAGCACTTTTAAATTTTTAACACAAATCAGAAAAAAACGTAGACCCGCGGTATGTCATTTTGGCAAAAATTTTGACCATTCATGAAAACTTGTTTTTTTCATGAAAAATGACTCAAATGAGTGGGAAAATGCATGGGCATGGTAAATTGGACTAAATTTTGCTCAGAAATGTGAAAAAAGCACTTTTCAATTTTTGACCCAAATCAGAAGAAAACGTAGACCCGCGGTATGTCATTTTGGTGAACATTTTGACCATTCATGAAACCTTGTTTTTTCCATGAAAAATGACTCAAACGAGTGGGAAAATGCATGGGCATGGTAAATTGGACCACATTTTGCTCAGAAATGTGAAAAAAGCTCTTTTAAATTTTTGACACAAATCAGAAAAAAACGTAGACCCGCGGTATGTCATTTTGGTGAAAATTTTGACCATTCATGAAACCTTGTTTTTTCCATGAAAAATGACTCAAATGAGTGGGAAAATGCATGGGCATGGTAAATTGGACCAAATTTTGCTCAGAAATGTGAAAAAAGCACTTTTCAATTTTTGACCCAAATCAGTAAAAAACGTAGACCCGCGGTATGTCATTTTGGTGAAAATTTTGACCATTCATGAAACCTTGTTTTTTCCATGAAAAATGACTCAAATGAGTGGGAAAATGCATGGGCATGGTAAATTGGACCAAATTTTGCTCAGAAATGTGAAAAAAGCACTTTTCAATTTTTGACCCAAATCAGAAAAAAACGTAGACCCGCGGTATGTCATTTTGGTGAAAATTTTGACCATTCATGAAACCTTGTTTTTTCCATGAAAAATGACTCAAACGAGTGGGAAAATGCATGGGCATGGTAAATTGGACCAAATTTTGCTCAGAAATGTGAAAAAAGCTCTTTTAAATTTTTGACACAAATCAGAAAAAAACGTAGACCCGCGGTATGTCATTTTGGTGAAAATTTTGACCATTCATGAAACCTTGTTTTTTCCATGAAAAATGACTCAAATGAGTGGGAAAATGCATGGGCATGGTAAATTGGACCAAATTTTGCTCAGAAATGTGAAAAAAGCACTTTTCAATTTTTGACCCAAATCAGAAAAAAACGTAGACCCGCGGTATGTCATTTTGGTGAAAATTTTGACCATTCATGAAACCTTGTTTTTTCCATGAAAAATGACTCAAACGAGTGGGAAAATGCATGGGCATGGTAAATTGGACCAAATTTTGCTCAGAAATGTGAAAAAAGCTCTTTTAAATTTTTGACACAAATCAGAAAAAAACGTAGACCCGCGGTATGTCATTTTGGTGAAAATTTTGACCATTCATGAAACCTTGTTTTTTCCATGAAAAATGACTCAAATGAGTGGGAAAATGCATGGGCATGGTAAATTGGACCAAATTTTGCTCAGAAATGTGAAAAAAGCACTTTTCAATTTTTGACCCAAATCAGTAAAAAACGTAGACCCGCGGTATGTCATTTTGGTGAAAATTTTGACCATTCATGAAACCTTGTTTTTTCCATGAAAAATGACTCAAACGAGTGGGAAAATGCATGGGCATGGTAAATTGGACCAAATTTTGCTCAGAAATGTGAAAAAAGCTCTTTTAAATTTTTGACACAAATCAGAAAAAAACGTAGACCCGCGGTATGTCATTTTGGTGAAAATTTTGACCATTCATGAAACCTTGTTTTTTCCATGAAAAATGACTCAAATGAGTGGGAAAATGCATGGGCATGGTAAATTGGACCAAATTTTGCTCAGAAATGTGAAAAAAGCACTTTTCAATTTTTGACCCAAATCAGTAAAAAACGTAGACCCGCGGTATGTCATTTTGGTGAAAATTTTGACCATTCATGAAACCTTGTTTTTCCATGAAAAATGACTCAAATGAGTGGGAAAATGCATGGGCATGGTAAATTGGACCAAATTTTGCTCAAAAATGTGAAAAAAGCACTTTTCAATTTTTGACCCAAATCAGAAAAAAACGTAGACCCGCGGTATGTCATTTTGGTGAAAATTTTGACCATTCATGAAACCTTGTTTTTTCCATGAAAAATGACTCAAACGAGTGGGAAAATGCATGGGCATGGTAAATTGGACCAAATTTTGCTCAGAAATGTGAAAAAAGCTCTTTTAAATTTTTGACACAAATCAGAAAAAAACGTAGACCCACGGTATGTCATTTTGGTGAAAATTTTGACCATTCATGAAACCTTGTTTTTTCCATGAAAAATGACTCAAATGAGTGGGAAAATGCATGGGCATGGTAAATTGGACCAAATTTTGCTCATAAATGTGAAAAAAGCACTTTTCAATTTTTGACCCAAATCAGTAAAAAACGTAGACCCGCGGTATGTCATTTTTTATGAAAATTTTGACCATTCATGAAACCTTGTTTTTTCCATGAAAAATGACTCAAACGAGTGGGAAAATGCATGATCATGGAAAATTGGACCAAATTTTGCTCAGAAATGTGAAAAAAGCACTTTTCAATTTTTGACCCACATCAGAAAAAAACGTAGACCCGCGGTATGTCATTTTGGTGAAAATTTTGACCATTCATGAAAACTTGTTTTTTTCATGAAAAATGACTCAAATGAGTGGGAAAATGCATGGGCATGGTAAATTGGGACAAATTTTGCTCAGAAATGTGAAAAAAGCACTTTTAAATTTTTAACACAAATCAGAAAAAAACGTAGACCCGCGGTATGTCATTTTGGCAAAAATTTTGACCATTCATGAAAACTTGTTTTTTTCATGAAAAATGACTCAAATGAGTGGGAAAATGCATGGGCATGGTAAATTGGACTAAATTTTGCTCAGAAATGTGAAAAAAGCACTTTTCAATTTTTGACCCAAATCAGAAGAAAACGTAGACCCGCGGTATGTCATTTTGGTGAACATTTTGACCATTCATGAAACCTTGTTTTTTCCATGAAAAATGACTCAAACGAGTGGGAAAATGCATGGGCATGGTAAATTGGACCACATTTTGCTCAGAAATGTGAAAAAAGCTCTTTTAAATTTTTGACACAAATCAGAAAAAAACGTAGACCCGCGGTATGTCATTTTGGTGAAAATTTTGACCATTCATGAAACCTTGTTTTTTCCATGAAAAATGACTCAAATGAGTGGGAAAATGCATGGGCATGGTAAATTGGACCAAATTTTGCTCAGAAATGTGAAAAAAGCACTTTTCAATTTTTGACCCAAATCAGTAAAAAACGTAGACCCGCGGTATGTCATTTTGGTGAAAATTTTGACCATTCATGAAACCTTGTTTTTTCCATGAAAAATGACTCAAATGAGTGGGAAAATGCATGGGCATGGTAAATTGGACCAAATTTTGCTCAGAAATGTGAAAAAAGCACTTTTCAATTTTTGACCCAAATCAGAAAAAAACGTAGACCCGCGGTATGTCATTTTGGTGAAAATTTTGACCATTCATGAAACCTTGTTTTTTCCATGAAAAATGACTCAAACGAGTGGGAAAATGCATGGGCATGGTAAATTGGACCAAATTTTGCTCAGAAATGTGAAAAAAGCTCTTTTAAATTTTTGACACAAATCAGAAAAAAACGTAGACCCGCGGTATGTCATTTTGGTGAAAATTTTGACCATTCATGAAACCTTGTTTTTTCCATGAAAAATGACTCAAATGAGTGGGAAAATGCATGGGCATGGTAAATTGGACCAAATTTTGCTCAGAAATGTGAAAAAAGCACTTTTCAATTTTTGACCCAAATCAGAAAAAAACGTAGACCCGCGGTATGTCATTTTGGTGAAAATTTTGACCATTCATGAAACCTTGTTTTTTCCATGAAAAATGACTCAAACGAGTGGGAAAATGCATGGGCATGGTAAATTGGACCAAATTTTGCTCAGAAATGTGAAAAAAGCTCTTTTAAATTTTTGACACAAATCAGAAAAAAACGTAGACCCGCGGTATGTCATTTTGGTGAAAATTTTGACCATTCATGAAACCTTGTTTTTTCCATGAAAAATGACTCAAATGAGTGGGAAAATGCATGGGCATGGTAAATTGGACCAAATTTTGCTCAGAAATGTGAAAAAAGCACTTTTCAATTTTTGACCCAAATCAGTAAAAAACGTAGACCCGCGGTATGTCATTTTGGTGAAAATTTTGACCATTCATGAAACCTTGTTTTTTCCATGAAAAATGACTCAAACGAGTGGGAAAATGCATGGGCATGGTAAATTGGACCAAATTTTGCTCAGAAATGTGAAAAAAGCTCTTTTAAATTTTTGACACAAATCAGAAAAAAACGTAGACCCGCGGTATGTCATTTTGGTGAAAATTTTGACCATTCATGAAACCTTGTTTTTTCCATGAAAAATGACTCAAATGAGTGGGAAAATGCATGGGCATGGTAAATTGGACCAAATTTTGCTCAGAAATGTGAAAAAAGCACTTTTCAATTTTTGACCCAAATCAGTAAAAAACGTAGACCCGCGGTATGTCATTTTGGTGAAAATTTTGACCATTCATGAAACCTTGTTTTTCCATGAAAAATGACTCAAATGAGTGGGAAAATGCATGGGCATGGTAAATTGGACCAAATTTTGCTCAAAAATGTGAAAAAAGCACTTTTCAATTTTTGACCCAAATCAGAAAAAAACGTAGACCCGCGGTATGTCATTTTGGTGAAAATTTTGACCATTCATGAAACCTTGTTTTTTCCATGAAAAATGACTCAAACGAGTGGGAAAATGCATGGGCATGGTAAATTGGACCAAATTTTGCTCAGAAATGTGAAAAAAGCTCTTTTAAATTTTTGACACAAATCAGAAAAAAACGTAGACCCACGGTATGTCATTTTGGTGAAAATTTTGACCATTCATGAAACCTTGTTTTTTCCATGAAAAATGACTCAAATGAGTGGGAAAATGCATGGGCATGGTAAATTGGACCAAATTTTGCTCATAAATGTGAAAAAAGCACTTTTCAATTTTTGACCCAAATCAGTAAAAAACGTAGACCCGCGGTATGTCATTTTTTATGAAAATTTTGACCATTCATGAAACCTTGTTTTTTCCATGAAAAATGACTCAAACGAGTGGGAAAATGCATGATCATGGAAAATTGGACCAAATTTTGCTCAGAAATGTGAAAAAAGCACTTTTCAATTTTTGACCCACATCAGAAAAAAACGTAGACCCGCGGTATGTCATTTTGGTGAAAATTTTGACCATTCATGAAAACTTGTTTTTTTCATGAAAAATGACTCAAATGAGTGGGAAAATGCATGGGCATGGTAAATTGGGACAAATTTTGCTCAGAAATGTGAAAAAAGCACTTTTAAATTTTTAACACAAATCAGAAAAAAACGTAGACCCGCGGTATGTCATTTTGGCAAAAATGTTGACCATTCATGAAAACTTGTTTTTTTCATGAAAAATGACTCAAATGAGTGGGAAAATGCATGGGCATGGTAAATTGGACCAAATTTTGCTCAGAAATGTGAAAAAAGCACTTTTCAATTTTTGACCCAAATCAGAAAAAAACGTAGACCCGCGGTATGTCATTTTGGTGAACATTTTGACCATTCATGAAACCTTGTTTTTTCCATGAAAAATGACTCAAATGAGTGGGAAAATGCATGGGCATGGTAAATTGGACCAAATTTTGCTCAGAAATGTGACAAAAAGCACTTTTCAATTTTTGACCCAAATCAGAAAAAAACGTAGACCCCGCGGTATGTCATTTTGGTGAAAATTTTGACCATTCATGAAACCTTGTTTTTTCCATGAAAAATGACTCAAATGAGTGGGAAAATTCATGGGCATGGTAAATTGGACCAAATTTTGCTCAGAAATGTGAAAAAAAGCACTTTTCAATTTTTGACCCAAATCAGAAAAAAACGTAGACCCGCGGTATGTCATTTTGGTGAAAATTTTGACCATTCATGAAACCTTGATTTTTCCATGAAAAATGACTTAAACGACTGGGAAAATGCACGGGCATGGTAAATTGGGACAAATTTTGCTCAGAAATGTGAAAAAAACACTTTTAAATTTTTGACACAAATCAGAAAAAAACGTAGACCCGCGGTATGTCATTTTGGTGAAAATTTTGACCATTCATGAAACCTTGTTTTTTCCATGAAAAATGACTCAAACGAGTGGGAAAATGCATGGGCATGGTAAATTGGACCAAATTTTGCTCAGAAATGTGAAAAAAGCTCTTTTAAATTTTTGACACAAATCAGAAAAAAACGTAGACCCGCGGTATGTCATTTTGGTGAAAATTTTGACCATTCATGAAACCTTGTTTTTTCCATGAAAAATGACTCAAATGAGTGGGAAAATGCATGGGCATGGTAAATTGGACCAAATTTTGCTCAGAAATGTGAAAAAAGCACTTTTCAATTTTTGACCCAAATCAGAAAAAAACGTAGACCCGCGGTATGTCATTTTGGTGAAAATTTTGACCATTCATGAAAACTTGTTTTTTTCATGAAAAATGACTCAAATGAGTGGGAAAATGCATGGGCATGGTAAATTGGACCAAATTTTGCTCAGAAATGTGACAAAAAGCACTTTTCAATTTTTGACCCAAATCAGAAAAAAACGTAGACCCCGCGGTATGTCATTTTGGTGAAAATTTTGACCATTCATGAAACCTTGTTTTTTCCATGAAAAATGACTCAAATGAGTGGGAAAATTCATGGGCATGGTAAATTGGACCAAATTTTGCTCAGAAATGTGAAAAAAAGCACTTTTCAATTTTTGACCCAAATCAGAAAAAAACGTAGACCCGCGGTATGTCATTTTGGTGAAAATTTTGACCATTCATGAAACCTTGATTTTTCCATGAAAAATGACTTAAACGACTGGGAAAATGCACGGGCATGGTAAATTGGGACAAATTTTGCTCAGAAATGTGAAAAAAGCACTTTTAAATTTTTGACACAAATCAGAAAAAAACGTAGACCCGCGGTATGTCATTTTGGTGAAAATTTTGACCATTCATGAAACCTTGTTTTTTCCATGAAAAATGACTCAAATGAGTGGGAAAATGCATGGGCATGGTAAATTGGACCAAATTTTGCTCAGAAATGTGAAAAAAGCACTTTTCAATTTTTGACCCAAATCAGAAAAAAACGTAGACCCGCGGTATGTCATTTTGGTGAACATTTTGACCATTCATGAAACCTTGTTTTTTCCATGAAAAATGACTCAAATGAGTGGGAAAATGCATGGGCATGGTAAATTGGACCAAATTTTGCTCAGAAATGTGACAAAAGGCACTTTTCAATTTTTGACCCAAATCAGAAAAAAACGTAGACCCGCGGTATGTCATTTTGGTGAAAATTTTGACCATTCATGAAACCTTGTTTTTTCCATGAAAAATGACTCAAATGAGTGGGAAAATGCATGGGCATGGTAAATTGGACAAAATTTTGCTCAGAAATGTGACAAAAGGCACTTTTCAATTTTTGACCCAAATCAGAAAAAAACGTAGACCCGCGGTATGTCATTTTGGTGAAAATTTTGACCATTCATGAAACCTTGTTTTTTCCATGAAAAATGACTCAAATGAGTGGGAAAATGCATGGGCATGGTAAATTGGGACAAATTTTGCTCAGAAATGTGAAAAAAGCACTTTTAAATTTTTAACACAAATCAGAAAAAAACGTAGACCCGCGGTATGTCATTTTGGCAAAAATTTTGACCATTCATGAAAACTTGTTTTTTTCATGAAAAATGACTCAAATGAGTGGGAAAATGCATGGGCATGGTAAATTGGACCAAATTTTGCTCAGAAATGTGAAAAAAGCACTTTTAAATTTTTGACCCAAATCAGAAAAAAACGTAGACCCGCGGTATGTCATTTTGGTGAAAATTTTGACCATTCATGAAACCTTGTTTTTTCCATGAAAAATGACTCAAATGAGTGGGAAAATGCATGGGCATGGTAAATTGGACCAAATTTTGCTCAGAAATGTGAAAAAAGCACTTTTCAATTTTTGACCCAAATCAGAAAAAAACGTAGACCCGCGGTATGTCATTTTGGTGAAAATTTTGACCATTCATGAAACCTTGTTTTTTCCATGAAAAATGACTCAAATGAGTGGGAAAATGCATGGGCATGGAAAATTGGACCAAATTTTGCTCAGAAATGTGACAAAAGGCACTTTTCAATTTTTGACCCAAATCAGAAAAAAACGTAGACCCGCGGTATGTTATTTTGGTGAACATTTTGACCATTCATGAAACCTTGTTTTTTCCATGAAAAATGACTCAAATGAGTGGGAAAATGCATGGGCATGGTAAATTGGACCAAATTTTGCTCAGAAATGTGAAAAAAGCACTTTTCAATTTTTGACCCAAATCAGAAAAAAACGTAGACCCGCGGTATGTCATTTTGGTGAAAATTTTGACCATTCATGAAACCTTGTTTTTTCCATGAAAAATGACTCAAATGAGTGGGAAAATGCATGGGCATGGTAAATTGGAACAAATTTTGCTCAGAAATGTGACAAAAAGCACTTTTAAATTTTTGACCCAAATCAGTAAAAAACGTAGACCCGCGGTATGTCATTTTGGTGAAAATTTTGACCATTCATGAAACCTTGTTTTTTCCATGAAAAATGACTCAAATGAGTGGGAAAATGCATGGGCATGGTAAATTGGACCAAATTTTGCTCATAAATGTGAAAAAAGCTCTTTTAAATTTTTGACACAAATCAGAAAAAAAGTAGACCCGCGCGCGTTATGTCATTTTGGCAAAAATTTTGACCATTCATGATAACTTGTTTTTTTCATGAAAAATGACTGAAATGAGTGGGGAAATGCATGGGCATGGTAAATTGGACCAAATTTTGCTCAGAAATGTGAAAAAAGCACTTTTCAATTTTTGACCCAAATCAGAAAAAAACGTAGACCCCGCGGTATGTCATTTTGGTGAAAATTTTGACCATTCATGAAACCTTGTTTTTTCCATGAAAAATGACTCAAATGAGTGGGAAAATGCATGGGCATGGTAAATTGGAACAAATTTTGCTCAGAAATGTGACAAAAAGCACTTTTAAATTTTTGACCCACATCAGAAAAAAACATAGACCCGCGGTATGTCATTTTGGTGAAAATTTTGACCATTCATGAAACACTGTTTTTTCCATGAAAAATGACTCAATCGAGTGGGAAAATGCACGGGCATGGTAAATTGGGACAAATTTTGCTCAGAAATGTGACAAAAGGCACTTTTCAATTTTTAACCCAAATCAGTAAAAAACGTAGACCCGCGGTATGTCATTTTGGTGAAAATTTTGACCATTCATGAAACACTGTTTTTTCCATGAAAAATGACTCAATCGAGTGGGAAAATGCACGGGCATGGTAAATTGGGACAAATTTTGCTCAGAAATGTGACAAAAGGCACTTTTCAATTTTTGACCCAAATCAGTAAAAAACGTAGACCCGCGGTATGTCATTTTGGCAAAAATTTTGACCATTCATGAAAACTTGTTTTTTTCATGAAAAATGACTCAAATGAGTGGGAAAATGCATGGGCATGGTAAATTGGACCAAATTTTGCTCAGAAATGTGAAAAAAGCACTTTTCAATTTTTGACCCAAATCAGAAAAAAACGTAGACCCGCGGTATGTCATTTTGGTGAAAATTTTGACCATTCATGAAACCTTGTTTTTTCCATGAAAAATGACTCAAATGAGTGGGAAAATGCATGGGCATGGTAAATTGGGACGAATTTTGCTCAGAAATGTGACAAAAGGCACTTTTCAATTTTTGACCCAAATCAGAAAAAAACGTAGACCCGCGGTATGTCATTTTGGTGAACATTTTGACCATTCATGAAACCTTGTTTTTTCCATGAAAAATGACTCAAATGAGTGGGAAAATGCATGGGCATGGTAAATTGGACCAAATTTTGCTCAGAAATGTGAAAAAAGCACTTTTCAATTTTTGACCCAAATCAGAAAAAAACGTAGACCCGCGGTATGTCATTTTGGTGAAAATTTTGACCATTCATGAAACCTTGTTTTTTCCATGAAAAATGACTCAAATGAGTGGGAAAATGCATGGGCATGGTAAATTGGAACAAATTTTGCTCAGAAATGTGACAAAAAGCACTTTTAAATTTTTGACCCAAATCAGAAAAAAACGTAGACCCGCGGTATGTCATTTTGGTGAAAATTTTGACCTTTCATAAAACCTTGTTTTTTTCCATGAAAAATGACTGAAATCAGTGGGAAAATTCATGGGCATGGAAAATTGGACCAAATTTTGCTCAGAAATGTGAAAAAAAGCACTTTTCAATTTTTTGACCCAAATCAGAAAAAGACCCGCGGTATGTCATTTTGGTGAAAATTTTGACCATTCATGAAACCTTGTTTTTTCCATGAAAAATGACTCAAATGAGTGGGAAAATGCATGGGCATGGTAAATTGGAACAAATTTTGCTCAGAAATGTGACAAAAAGCACTTTTAAATTTTTGACCCAAATCAGAAAAAAACGTAGACCCGCGGTATGTCATTTTGTTGAAAATTTTGACCTTTCATAAAACCTTGTTTTTTTCCATGAAAAATGACTGAAATCAGTGGGAAAATTCATGGGCATGGAAAATTGGACCAAATTTTGCTCAGAAATGTGAAAAAAAGCACTTTTCAATTTTTTGACCCAAATCAGAAAAAGACCCGCGGTATGTCATTTTGGTGAAAATTTTGACCATTCATGAAACATTGTTTTTTCCATGAAAAATGACTTAAACAAGTGGGAAAATTTACGGGCATGGTAAATTGGGACAAATTTTGCTCAGAAATGTGAAAAAAAAGCACTTTTCAATTTTTGACCCAAATCAGAAAAAAACGTAGACCCGCGGTATGTCATTTTGGTGAAAATTTTGACCATTCATGAAACCTTGTTTTTTCCATGAAAAATGACTCAAATGAGTGGGAAAATGCATGGGCATGGTAAATTGGACCAAATTTTGCTCAGAAATGTGAAAAAAGCACTTTTAAATTTTTGACACAAATCAGAAAAAAACGTAGACCCGCGGTATGTCATTTTGGTGAAAATTTTGACCATTCATGAAACCTTGTTTTTTCCATGAAAAACGACTCAAATGAGTGGGAAAATGCATGGGCATGGTAAATTGGGACAAATTTTGCTCAGAAATGTGACAAAAGGCACTTTACAATTTTTGACCCAAATCAGAAAAAAACGTAGACCCGCGGTATGTCATTTTGGTGAAAATTTTGACCATTCATGAAACCTTATTTTTTCCATGAAAAACGACTCAAATGAGTGGGAAAATGCATGGGCATGGTAAATTGGGACAAATTTTGCTCAGAAATGTGAAAAAAGCACTTTTAAATTTTTGACACAAATCAGAAAAAAACGTAGACCCGCGGTATGTCATTTTGGTGAAAATTTTGACCATTCATGAAACCTTGTTTTTTCCATGAAAAATGACTCAAATGCATGGGCATGGTAAATTGGGACAAATTTTGCTCAGAAATGTGAAAAAAAGCACTTTTCAATTTTTTGACCCAAATCAGAAAAAGACCCACGGTATGTCATTTTGGTGAAAATTTTGACCATTCATGAAAACTTGTTTTTTCCATGAAAAATGACTCAAATGAGTGGGAAAATGCATGGGCATGGTAAATTGGGACAAATTTTGCTCAGAAATGTGAAAAAAGCACTTTTCAATTTTTGACCCAAATCAGAAAAAAACGTAGACCTGCGGTATGTCATTTTGGCGAAAATTTTGACCATTCATGAAAACTTGTTTTTTTCATGAAAAATGACTCAAATGAGTGGGAAAATGCATGGGCATGGTAAATTGGGACAAATTTTACTCAGAAATGTGAAAAAAAGCACTTTTCAATTTTTGACCCAAATCAGAAAAAAACGTAGACCCGCGGTATGTCATTTTGGTGAACATTTTGACCATTCATGAAACCTTGTTTTTTCCATGAAAAATGACTCAAATGAGTGGGAAAAAGCATTGGCATGGTAAATTGGGATATATTTTGCTCAGAAATGTGACAAAAAGCACTTTTCAATTTTTGACCAAAATCAGAAAAACACGTAGACCCGCGGTATGTCATTTTGGTGAACATTTTGACCATTCATGAAACCTTGTTTTTTCCATGAAAAATGACTCAAATGAGTGGGAAAATGCATGGGCATGGAAAATTGGACCAAATTTTGCTCAGAAATGTGAAAAAAGCACTTTTCAATTTTTGACCCAAATCAGAAAAAAATATAGACCCGCGCGGTATGTCATTTTGGTGAAAATTTTGACCATTCATGAAACCTTGTTTTTTCCATGAAAAATGACTGAAATGAGTGGGGAAATGCATGGGCATGGTAAATTGGGACAAATTTTTCTCAGAAAATGTGTCAAAAGGCACTTTTCAATTTTTGACCCAAATCAGAAAAAAACGTAGACCCGCGGTATGTCATTTTGGTGAAAATTTTGACCATTCATGAAACATTGTTTTGTCCATGAAAAATGACTTAAACGACTGGGAAAATGCACGGGCATGGTAAATTGGGACAAATTTTGCTCAGAAATGTGAAAAAAAAAGCACTTTTCAATTTTTGACCCAAATCAGAAAAAAACGTAGACCCGCGGTATGTCATTTTGGTGAAAATTTTGACCATTTATGAAACCTTGTTTTTTCCATGAAAAATGACTCAAATGAGTGGGAAAATGCATGGGCATGGTAAATTGGACCAAATTTTGCTCAGAAATGTGACAAAAGGCACTTTTCAATTTTTGACACAAATCAGAAAAAAACGTAGACCCGCGGTATGTCATTTTGGCGAAAATTTTGACCATTCGTGAAACCTTGTTTTTTCCATGAAAAATAACTCAAATGAGTGGGAAAATGCATGGGCATGGTAAATTGGACCAAATTTTGCTCAGAAATGTGACAAAAGGCACTTTTCAATTTTTGACCCAAATCAGAAAAAAACGTAGACCCGCGGTATGTCATTTTGGTGAACATTTTGACCATTCATGAAACCTTGTTTTTTCCATGAAAAATGACTCAAATGAGTGGGAAAATGCATGGGCATGGTAAATTGGAACAAATTTTGCTCAGAAATGTGACAAAAAGCACTTTTAAATTTTTGACCCAAATCAGAAAAAAACGTAGACCCGCGGTATGTCATTGTGGTGAAAATTTTGACCTTAGAAAAAAACAAAAAAAAACACTCAGAAAAAAACGTTTTTTTCATTTTGGTGAAAATTTTGACCATTCATGAAACCCTGTTTTTTCCATGAAAAATGACTGAAATGAGTGGGAAATGCATGGGCATGGTAAATTGGGACAAATTTTGCTCAGAAAATGTGTCAAAAGGCACTTTTCAATTTTTGACCCAAATCAGAAAAAAACGTAGACCCGCGGTATGTCATTTTGGTGAAAATTTTGACCATTCATGAAACCTTGTTTTTTCCATGAAAAATGACTCAAATGAGTGGGAAAATGCATGGGCATGGAAAATTGGACCAAATTTTGCTCAGAAATGTGAAAAAAGCACTTTTCAATTTTTGACCCAAATCAGAAAAAAATATAGACCCGCGCGGTATGTCATTTTGGTGAAAATTTTGACCATTCATGAAACCTTGTTTTTTCCATGAAAAATGACTGAAATGAGTGGGGAAATGCATGGGCATGGTAAATTGGGACAAATTTTTCTCAGAAAATGTGTCAAAAGGCACTTTTCAATTTTTGACCCAAATCAGAAAAAAACGTAGACCCGCGGTATGTCATTTTGGTGAAAATTTTGACCATTCATGAAACATTGTTTTTTCCATGAAAAATGACTTAAACGACTGGGAAAATGCACGGGCATGGTAAATTGGGACAAATTTTGCTCAGAAATGTGAAAAAAAAAGCACTTTTCAATTTTTGACCCAAATCAGAAAAAAACGTAGACCCGCGGTATGTCATTTTGGTGAAAATTTTGACCATTTATGAAACCTTGTTTTTTCCATGAAAAATGACTCAAATGAGTGGGAAAATGCATGGGCATGGTAAATTGGACCAAATTTTGCTCAGAAATGTGAAAAAAGCACTTTTAAATTTTTGACACAAATCAGAAAAAAACGTAGACCCGCGGTATGTCATTTTGGTGAAAATTTTGACCATTCATGAAACCTTGTTTTTTCCATGAAAAATGACTCAAATGAGTGGGAAAATGCATGGGCATGGTAAATTGGGACAAATTTTGCTCAGAAATGTGTCAAAAGGCACTTTTAAATTTTTGACCCAAATCAGAAAAAAACGTAGACCCGCGGTATGTCATTTTGGCAAAAATTTTGACCATTCGTGAAACCTTGTTTTTTCCATGAAAAATGACTCAAATGAGTGGGAAAATGCATGGGCATGGTAAATTGGAACAAATTTTGCTCAGAAATGTGACAAAAAGCACTTTTAAATTTTTGACCCAAATCAGAAAAAAACGTAGACCCGCGGTATGTCATTTTGGTGAAAATTTTGACCATTCATGAAACCTTGTTTTTTCCATGAAAAATGACTCAAATGAGTGGGAAAATGCATGGGCATGGTAAATTGGAACAAATTTTGCTCAGAAATGTGACAAAAAGCACTTTTAAATTTTTGACCCAAATCAGAAAAAAACGTAGACCCGCGGTATGTCATTTTGGTGAAAATTTTGACCTTAGAAAAAAACAAAAAAACACTCAGAAAAAAACGTTTTTTTCATTTTGGTGAAAATTTTGACCATTCATGAAACCCTGTTTTTTCCATGAAAAATGACTGAAATGAGTGGGAAATGCATGGGCATGGTAAATTGAGACAAATTTTGCTCAGAAAATGTGTCAAAAGGCACTTTTCAATTTTTGACCCAAATCAGAAAAAAACGTAGACCCGCGGTATGTCATTTTGGTGAAAATTTTGACCATTCATGAAACCTTGTTTTTTCCATGAAAAATGACTCAAATGAGTGGGAAAATGCATGGGCATGGTAAATTGGGACAAATTTTGCTCAGAAATGTGAAAAAAAGCACTTTTCAATTTTTTGACCAAAATCAGAAAAAGACCCGCGGTATGTCATTTTGGTGAAAATTTTGACCATTCATGAAACCTTGTTTTTTCCATGAAAAATGACTCAAATGAGTGGGAAAATGCATGGGCATGGTAAATTGGGACAAATTTTGCTCAGAAATGTGAAAAAAGCACTTTTCAATTTTTGACCCAAATCAGAAAAAAACGTAGACCCGCGGTATGTCATTTTGGCGAAAATTTTGACCATTCATGAAAACTTGTTTTTTTCATGAAAAATGACTCAAATGAGTGGGAAAAAGCATTGGCATGGTAAATTGGGACAAATTTTACTCAGAAATGTGAAAAAAAAGCACTTTTCAATTTTTGACCCAAATCAGAAAAACACGTAGACCTGCGGTATGTCATTTGGTGAACATTTTGACCATTCATGAAACCTTGTTTTTTTCATGAAAAATGACTCAAATGAGTGGGAAAATGCATGGGCATGGTAAATTGGACCAAATTTTGCTCAGAAATGTGAAAAAAGCACTTTTAAATTTTTGACACAAATCAGAAAAAAACGTAGACCCGCGGTATGTCATTTTGGTGAAAATTTTGACCATTCATGAAACCTTGTTTTTTCCATGAAAAATGACTCAAATGAGTGGGAAAATGCATGGGCATGGTAAATTGGGACAAATTTTGCTCAGAAATGTGAAAAAAGCACTTTTAAATTTTTGACCCAAATCAGAAAAAAACGTAGACCCGCGGTATGTCATTTTGGTGAAAATTTTGACCATTCATGAAACCTTGATTTTTCCATGAAAAATGACTCAAATGAGTGGGAAAATGCATGGGCATGGTAAATTGGGACAAATTTTGCTCAGAAATGTGTCAAAAGGCACTTTTCAATTTTTGACCCAAATCAGAAAAAAACGTAGACCCGCGGTATGTCATTTTGGCAAAAATTTTGACCATTCGTGAAACCTTGTTTTTTCCATGAAAAATAACTCAAATGAGTGGGAAAATGCATGGGCATGGTAAATTGGACCAAATTTTGCTCAGAAATGTGACAAAAGGCACTTTTCAATTTTTGACCCAAATCAGAAAAAAACGTAGACCCGCGGTATGTCATTTTGGTGAACATTTTGACCATTCATGAAACCTTGTTTTTTCCATGAAAAATGACTCAAATGAGTGGGAAAATGCATGGGCATGGTAAATTGGAACAAATTTTGCTCAGAAATGTGACAAAAAGCACTTTTAAATTTTTGACCCAAATCAGAAAAAAACGTAGACCCGCGGTATGTCATTTTGGTGAAAATTTTGACCTTAGAAAAAAACAAAAAAACACTCAGAAAAAAACGTTTTTTTCATTTTGGTGAAAATTTTGACCATTCATGAAACCCTGTTTTTTCCATGAAAAATGACTGAAATGAGTGGGAAATGCATGGGCATGGTAAATTGAGACAAATTTTGCTCAGAAAATGTGTCAAAAGGCACTTTTCAATTTTTGACCCAAATCAGAAAAAAACGTAGACCCGCGGTATGTCATTTTGATGAAAATTTTGACCATTCATGAAACCTTGTTTTTTCCATGAAAAATGACTCAAATGAGTGGGAAAATGCATGGGCATGGTAAATTGGGACAAATTTTGCTCAGAAATGTGAAAAAAAGCACTTTTCAATTTTTTGACCAAAATCAGAAAAAGACCCGCGGTATGTCATTTTGGTGAAAATTTTGACCATTCATGAAACCTTGTTTTTTCCATGAAAAATGACTCAAATGAGTGGGAAAATGCATGGGCATGGTAAATTGGGACAAATTTTGCTCAGAAATGTGAAAAAAGCACTTTTCAATTTTTGACCCAAATCAGAAAAAAACGTAGACCCGCGGTATGTCATTTTGGCGAAAATTTTGACCATTCATGAAAACTTGTTTTTTTCATGAAAAATGACTCAAATGAGTGGGAAAAAGCATTGGCATGGTAAATTGGGACAAATTTTACTCAGAAATGTGAAAAAAAAGCACTTTTCAATTTTTGACCCAAATCAGAAAAACACGTAGACCTGCGGTATGTCATTTGGTGAACATTTTGACCATTCATGAAACCTTGTTTTTTTCATGAAAAATGACTCAAATGAGTGGGAAAATGCATGGGCATGGTAAATTGGACCAAATTTTGCTCAGAAATGTGAAAAAAGCACTTTTCAATTTTTGACCCAAATCAGAAAAACACGTAGACACGCGGTATGTCATTTTGGTGAAAATTTTGACCATTCATGAAACCTTGTTTTTTCCATGAAAAATGACTGAAATGAGTGGGGAAATGCATGGGCATGGTAAATTGGGACAAATTTTTCTCAGAAAATGTGTCAAAAGGCACTTTTCAATTTTTGACCCAAATCAGAAAAAAACGTAGACCCGCGGTATGTCATTTTGGCAAAAATTTTGACCATTCGTGAAACCTTGTTTTTTCCATGAAAAATAACTCAAATGAGTGGGAAAATGCATGGGCATGGTAAATTGGACCAAATTTTGCTCAGAAATGTGACAAAAGGCACTTTTCAATTTTTGACCCAAATCAGAAAAAAACGTAGACCCGCGGTATGTCATTTTGGTGAACATTTTGACCATTCATGAAACCTTGTTTTTTCCATGAAAAATGACTCAAATGAGTGGGAAAATGCATGGGCATGGTAAATTGGAACAAATTTTGCTCAGAAATGTGACAAAAAGCACTTTTAAATTTTTGACCCAAATCAGAAAAAAACGTAGACCCGCGGTATGTCATTTTGGTGAAAATTTTGACCTTAGAAAAAAACAAAAAAACACTCAGAAAAAAACGTTTTTTTCATTTTGGTGAAAATTTTGACCATTCATGAAACCCTGTTTTTTCCATGAAAAATGACTGAAATGAGTGGGAAATGCATGGGCATGGTAAATTGAGACAAATTTTGCTCAGAAAATGTGTCAAAAGGCACTTTTCAATTTTTGACCCAAATCAGAAAAAAACGTAGACCCGCGGTATGTCATTTTGGTGAAAATTTTGACCTTTCATGAAACCTTATTTTTTCCATGAAAAACGACTCAAATGAGTGGGAAAATGCATGGGCATGGAAAATTGGACCAAATTTTGCTCAGAAATGTGAAAAAAGCACTTTTAAATTTTTGACACAAATCAGAAAAAAAACGTAGACCCGCGGTATGTCATTTTGGTGAAAATTTTGACCATTCATGAAACCTTGTTTTTTCCATGAAAAATGACTCAAATGAGTGGGAAAATGCATGGGCATGGTAAATTGGGACAAATTTTGCTCAGAAATGTGAAAAAAAGCACTTTTCAATTTTTTGACCAAAATCAGAAAAAGACCCGCGGTATGTCATTTTGGTGAAAATTTTGACCATTCATGAAACCTTGTTTTTTCCATGAAAAATGACTCAAATGAGTGGGAAAATGCATGGGCATGGTAAATTGGGACAAATTTTGCTCAGAAATGTGAAAAAAGCACTTTTCAATTTTTGACCCAAATCAGAAAAAAACGTAGACCCGCGGTATGTCATTTTGGCGAAAATTTTGACCATTCATGAAAACTTGTTTTTTTCATGAAAAATGACTCAAATGAGTGGGAAAAAGCATTGGCATGGTAAATTGGGACAAATTTTACTCAGAAATGTGAAAAAAAAGCACTTTTCAATTTTTGACCCAAATCAGAAAAACACGTAGACCTGCGGTATGTCATTTGGTGAACATTTTGACCATTCATGAAACCTTGTTTTTTCCATGAAAAATGACTCAAATGAGTGGGAAAATGCATGGGCATGGTAAATTGGACCAAATTTTGCTCAGAAATGTGAAAAAAGCACTTTTCAATTTTTGACCCAAATCAGTAAAAAACGTAGACCCGCGGTATGTCATTTTGGTGAAAATTTTGACCATTCATGAAACCTTGTTTTTTCCATGAAAAATGACTCAAACGAGTGGGAAAATACATGATCATGGAAAATTGGACCAAATTTTGCTCAGAAATGTGAAAAAAGCACTTTTCAATTTTTGACCCAAATCAGAAAAAAACATAGACCCGCGCGGTATGTCATTTTGGTGAAAATTTTGACCATTCATGAAACCTTGTTTTTTCCATGAAAAATGACTGAAATGAGTGGGGAAATGCATGGGCATGGTAAATTGGGACAAATTTTTCTCAGAAAATGTGTCAAAAGGCACTTTTCAATTTTTGACCCAAATCAGAAAAAAACGTAGACCCGCGGTATGTCATTTTGGTGAAAATTTTGACCATTCATGAAACCTTGTTTTTTCCATGAAAAATGACTCAAACGAGTGGGAAAATGCATGATCATGGAATATTGGACCAAATTTTGCTCAGAAATGTGAAAATTCAATTCAATTCAATTTAATTCAATTTTATTTATATAGCGCTTTTTACAACAAAGGTTGTCACAAAGCCGCTTTACAGGAAAAACAGGTCCACGCCTCTTATGAGCAGCACCACAGAGATGCCAATTTTATGGTGACACAGTGGCAAGGAAAAACTCCCTTTAAGAGGAAGAAACCTTGGAAGGAACCAAGACTCAGTCCGAGGAACCCATCCTACTCGGGTTGACCCGCTCAGTACAAACAAACAACAAACAACAAACAAATAACAGAACAAAACAGTACAGAGAATTAATGTGAACTATGGCTAATATAACAGGTACTAATTTATGAATATAAGAATGTGATGGGCACAAACTATAGAGCTATGGCTAATACAGAAACAGATACTGAGTGTGTTAATGGTAATCAGTGCAGGGTTGCAGAGCCGGAGAACAACACAGCGGGCAGTGGAGAGCCAGGCTGGGAACATCAGGAACAGGGCATCTCCATACATGTAAAAGAGATAGATAGAGAAAACAGAAAGGGAAGGAAGAGAGAAAAAAAAAGCAGGAGTTAGAAGGGTTGTGAAATAATTCTGATGAATAGAAGGACAGGGCTGATTCCTGAAAGCTGGAACCACAGACGGACACATCCAGGAAGACCGGCCGGCCAGGCGTCTCACCAGGCTTTCTCATGTGAGAAAGATAGAGATAGAGAACAGAGAGGGGAGGGAAGAAAAAGGGGTTAGAATGGTTTTATAAAACTCTGCTGGAGTGGGATGGGCACTGGTAGCAGCAGCTCAGGACATGGGGAGAGAAAGAGAAAGCAGATGATTAGGACAGGGTTTATATTTGCTGGATAAGCTGTAAGAGGAAGAAAATTGTAATGAGACATTACTCAAAAGCTTGAGCAAATAGAAATGTTTTGAGTCTAGATTTAAAGATTGAGAGTGTGTCTGAGTCCCGTATATTAATAGGGAGGCTATTCCAAAATTGGGGAGCTTTATAAAAGAACGCTCTTCCTCCTGCATAGTTTTTTCTAATGCGCGGGACTAATAACAGGCCAGCGTCTTGGGAGCGGAGTGAACGCGGCGGATTGTAAGGAGTAAGGAGTTCCTGTAGATAATGCGGGGCCAGACCATTAAGGGATTTATACGTCAGGAGAAGTATTTTATAATCTATACGAAATCTAACAGGTAGCCAATGTAGGGATGAAAGAATAGGTGTAATGTGATCGAACTTTCTAGCTCTGGTAAGCACTCTTGCGGCTGCATTCTGAACTAGCTGGAGTTTATGGAGTAATTTATGTGGACTTCCAGCCAACAACGCGTTGCAGTAGTCCAGCCTGGAGGTTATGAATGCATGTACCAGCTTCTCAGCATCTTCCAGAGAGAGTATACTGCGGATTTTAGCTATATTTCTTAAGTGGAAGAATGCAATTTTGACTATGCTACATATGTGAGCATCAAACGAAAGAATTGGGTCAAAGATGACCCCAAGGTTTCTCACAGTTTTACCAGGTATAATTAAATGACCGTCTATGTCTACAGTATTAACATTTATGTTTTTATCAATATTAGGACCTAATAGAAGGACCTCAGTTTTATCAGAATTAAGTAAGAGAAAGTTGTGTGTCATCCAATTTTTAATGTCTTTAATACAGTCTGTTATTTGATTTATACAGAGCTCCTCGTTGGGTTTAGCAGATATGTAAAGTTGCGCGTCATCAGCATAGCAGTGAAAGTTAATACCATGCCTACGGATAATTTTACCCAGTGGTAGCATATAAAGAGTAAAGAGTAATGGACCCAGTATTGATCCTTGAGGGACACCATATTTTACTCTAGACTGATAAGAGCATTCGTTATTTAAGTAAACACACTGGAATCGATCTCTCAGATAAGATCTGAACCAGGTGAGGGCTGATCCTTTAATTCCTATAAGATTTTCTAACCTATCAAGTAGAATAGCGTGATCTATGGTGTCAAAGGCAGCACTTAGATCTAGCAGTACAAGGATGGCATTACTGCCCCTATCAAGAGCTGAAAGTAAATCATTAGTTACTCTAAGTAGAGTTGTTTCAGTACTATGGTTTTGTCTAAATCCAGATTGAAAAACCTCATGCATACTATTACTTTGTAGATACAAGCGCAGCTGGTTAAACACAATTTTTTCTAGGATTTTGGCTATAAAGGAAAGATTAGAAATTGGTCTATAATTATCAAGCTCGCGGGGGTCCAGATTTGGCTTTTTGATAATGGGCTTAATGACCGCCAATTTAAGAGAATTGGGTACGTAGCCCATGCTAAGGGATGAATTTACTATTTCTAGTAATGATTTTCCCACCTTTGGCAGTGCCTGTTTCAATAATTGTGTGGGTACTGGATCTAATATACATGATGTTGACTTTGATGAGTTAATTACACTAAGTAAATCTTTTTCTGTAACCGGGCTGAAACACTCTAGGTGTGTCTCAGAGCTGGAGCAGCATTCATCGATATCTATAAGTAAATTTTGGGGGTGATACTGAATTTTTTGTCTAATGCTATTAATTTTATCATCAAAGAACTTCATGAAATCATTACTATTAATGTCGACAGGGATAACGGAGCTAGTTTGTTTTTGACTGCCGGTGAGTTTAGCCACAGTAGTGAAAAGGAATCTAGGATTGTCTCTATTTTTCTCAATAAGCGATGAAATATACTGGGATTTTGTTTTAATTAGGGCTTTTTTGTAGTCTGTGAGACTATGCTGCCATGCTAGCCGGAAACATTCTAGTTTTGTGTGTCGCCATTTACGTTCAAAGTTACGAGCGGTTTGTTTTAATGTACGTGTGTGGTCATTATACCACGGTGCTAGCTTTTTATCCCTGATTTGTTTTATTTTTGTCGGCGCTACGCGGTCAAGGTTAGAGCGGAGCACAGTTTGTAGATTTTCTGTTTTGTGCTCGAGATCATGCTCATAGGACGGAAGGGAGATGGTTAAGTCGGGGAGTTTATTTACAAATTCATTAGCAATTGCGGTTGTTATTTTACGCTTGCTGATATAGCGGGGAGGGAGGAGGATATTTTGATTAAAAACTATTTCAAACATAATTAGATAATGATCGGATATTGAGTCATGTTGAGAAAGAGTAACTATATTCTCAGCCTCAATACCCAGTGTCAAAACTAAGTCTAATGTATGACTACATCGGTGAGTGGGGCCAATTACATTTTGTTTAAAGCCTAGAGCATCTAAAACTGATTTAAATGCAATTTTTAGTGGATCCTGGTCCTTTTCAAAGTGGATATTAAAGTCTCCAACAATTATGATCTTATCAGAAAGAAGAATTACTGCTGCTAGAAAGTCAGCAAATTCACTAATAAAATTTGAGTATGGTCCAGGAGGACGATACAGTGTTATAAGCAGAAACGAATGCTGCGTTTTGGAAGCAGGAGACGGGCCTGCTACAACCCCTGGCAAAAAGTATGGAAACACCAGTCTTGGATGAGCACTTCTTCAGACATTTTATTCTGTAAAACAAACTCTGATCAAAAACATGATACAAAAATAAGGTCATTCCAAAGTGCAACTTGTTGGCTTTCAGGAACACTCAAAGAAATGAAGAAAAAACATTGTGGAAGTCAGTGAATGTTACTTTTATTGACCAACCACAGGGAAAAAAATATGGAATCACTCAATTCTGAGGAAAAAAGTATGGAATCATGAAAAACAGATAAACAAAAGATGATTCAAAATACATCACTAGTATTTAGTTGCACCACCTTTGGCTTTTATAACGGCTTTCAGTCTCTGAGGCATGGACTTGATGAGTGACAAACAGTTTTCTGCATCAATTTGGTGCCAACTCTCTTTGATAGCAGTTGCCAGATCAGCTTTGCAGGTCGGAGCCTTCTTGTGGACCATTTTTTTTCAATTTCCACCACAGGTTTTCAATTGGGTTGAGATCTGGACTATTTGCAGGCCATGACATCAACTGAATGTGTCTTTCTCCAAGGAATGCCTTCACTGTTTTTGCCCTATGGCACGATGCATTGTCATCTTGGAAAATTATTTCATTATCTCCAAACATCTGTTCAATTGAAGGGATGAGAAAACTGTCCAAAATGTCAATGTAAACTTGTGCATTGATAGAAGAATTAACCACAGTCATCTCCCCAGTGCCTTTGCCTGACATGCAGCCCCATATCATCAAGGACTGTGGAAATTTGGTTGTTTTCTTCAGGCAGGCCTATTCATAAATCTCACTGGAACGGCACCAAACAAAAGTTCCAGCATCATCACCTTGTCCAATGCAGATTCTTGACTCATCACTGAAGATAACTTTCATACAGTCATCCACAGTCCATGATTGCCTCTCCTTAGCCCACTGCAGTCTTGATCTTTTATGTTTAGGTGTCAATGATGGTTTTCTTTTAGCTTTCCTGTATTGAAATCCCATTTCCTTTAGGCGATTTCTTACGGTTCGGTCACATACATTGGCTCCATTTATGCTTCATCTGTTTAGTTGTACTTTTTCGGTTTTCAAGACAAATGGCCTTAAGTTGCTTGTCTTGACGCTTTGATGTCTTTCTTGGTCTACCAGTACGCTTGGCTTTAACAACCATTCCATGCTGTTTGTATTTAGTCCATATCTTGGATACAGCTGACTGTGAACAGCCCACATCTTTAGCAACCATGCGTGAAGAGTTACCTTCTTCAAGAAGTTTCACAATCCTCTCTTTTGTTTCAAGAGACATTTCTCTTGTTGGAGCCATGGTTCTTGCCACTCTAATTCGTCCAGCAGCCCTCCAAGGTGTCATGACTGCAGGTGTTTTTAACTGCAGACTAACGAGCAGATCTAATCTGAGGCAGGTGTCCATTTAGGGAAAGGAAATTGACTGGGTGTGTCCTTATTTTCTACCTTCAATTTGAGTGATTCCATACTTTTTTCCTCAGAATTGAGTGATTCCATATTTTTTTCCCTGTGGTTGGTCAATAAAAGTAACATTCACTGACTTCCACAATGTTTTTTCTTCATTTCTTTGAGTGTTCCTGAAAGCCAACAAGTTGTACTTTGGAATGACCTTATTTTTGTATCATGTTTTTGATCAGAGTTTGTTTTACAGAATGAAATGTCTGAAGGAGTGCTCATCCAAGACTGGTGATTCCATACTTTTTGCCAGGGGTTGTACTTTAAGACTAAGAACTTCAAACGACTTAGCATCCAATTGTGAGTTTTGAGATATACCTAACATTGAGTCATAGATTGTGGCAACACCACCGCCACGACCAGAGCTGCGTGGGTAACTGAAATAGCTAAAACCTGGGGGGGTAGACTCATTTAAAGCGATATATTCATCAGGTTTAATCCAGGTTTCACACAGACATAGTGCATTAAGGTGATTATCAGTAATAATATCATTAACAATAACTGATTTTGGTGCTAGCGATCTTATATTTAATAGCCCTAGTTTCATACGGACGCTGCTGGTACTCTGAGAGACGGATGCTGTCGTTTTAATTTTAATAAGATTATTAAAACAGATTTTCTGAGTTTTTCGGTTTCGAGCGACACGGGGGACAGACATAGTCTCAATCCTACAAGGTAAAAATGCACTTGTATCTGAAAAAGGCACATAATTAAAACTCACAGCCTTATGCACAGGAAAGTGGCAAGATAACTCATTAGAACAATGTATATTACTAAACTGCCCATTACTTAGACCACTAACCTGGCCGGTATGACTGGTTAGGGCCAGTCAGTCCCGGCGTAGCACCGCCTCAATGTTACCAGAGAGGACGGTGGATCCCAGGCGGCTGGGGTGAAGCCCGTCTCGGTGGAAGAGGGCTGGACGTTCCCGAAAACTCTCCCAGTTGTCCACGTAGCCAACTCCACTAGCAGAGCACCAGTCCCGCAGCCAGCAGTGGAGAGCGTAGAGGCGGCTGAACGGCTGGCTCCCGCGGCGGTAGGTGGGCATCGGACCAGAGATGAGGAGGCGGGCGCGGGTCAGTCTGCGAGCGGTGTCCAGAAGAGTGCGAAAGTGCTCCTTCAGGACCTCACTGCGCCGGGCGGACGTGTCGTTGGTACCCACATGCAGGATGACGGTGCCGGGGTCCCCGCGATGCCGAAGCACCGTAGGAAGCCGCCGGGCGACGTCCAGGACCCGAGCTCCTGGAAAACACGACACTGCAGCATTACTCTTAGCGTTAGACACCTTTAAATGCCTAACAATGGAATCTCCGACAATGAGGGTACTGCCCTTATCTGTTTTCCTCGGGGCTGGGGGAGATGAAGGAGACGACGGCGACGAGCTGAGGACCTCAAACCGGTTTGCGGAGGCAAAATCCGGCTGAGAAGGTAGGGGGGAAACCCGCTTTCCTCGGCCGCGCTGCCGCTCCCAGGCCCCTCCCGGAGCGGGGGTGAAGCAAACGACCGCCGGGGTCCGCCGCGCCGGCATCACCGGGTTGGAGACGGCCGCGAAGGCGGCGTCGCGGGATTCCTCCAGCCTAGTCCTCTGCCTGTGGAGCTCCGACTGCCTCTCGAGCAGGCGGTGGATCTGCTGATCCAGACGGACGAGCTCCTCGCTGAGTGTCAGGAGAGCACGATCCTCCGCACACGCCATTACCTCGAAGTAAGCACAAAACACACAAAAAAAACGGCAAAAATCGATAAATAACACAAAAATAATGGCTACCTGAGGGATTTTATAAGTTTAGGAAGGTTATAAGACGGTTAAAAGTTAATAAGTAGTAGAAAACGTAAACAAATAGCTAAAACAGAGAGGAGCTAAACAAACAGCAAGCAGGTACGCAGACCGGAAGTTGCGTCACTCACCGCGTCACTGGAGTTAAACTGGAAAAAAGCACTTTTCAATTTTTGACCCAAATCAGAAAAAAACGTAGACCCGCGGTATGTCATTTTGGTGAAAATTTTGACCATTCATGAAAACTTGTTTTTTTCATGAAAAATGACTCAAATGAGTGGGAAAATGCATGGGCATGGTAAATTGGACCAAATTTTGCTCAGAAATGTGAAAAAAGCACTTTTCAATTTTTGACCCAAATCAGAAAAAAACGTAGACCCGCGGTATGTCATTTTGGTGAAAATTTTGACCATTCATGAAACCTTGTTTTTTCCATGAAAAATGACTCAAATGAGTGGGAAAATGCATGGGCATGGTAAATTGGACCAAATTTTGCTCAGAAATGTGAAAAAAGCACTTTTAAATTTTTGACACAAATCAGAAAAAAAACGTAGACCCGCGGTATGTCATTTTGGCGAAAATTTTGACCATTCATGAAACCTTGTTTTTTCCATGAAAAATGACTCAAATGAGTGGGAAAATGCATGGGCATGGTAAATTGGACCAAATTTTGCTCAGAAATGTGAAAAAAGCACTTTTAAATTTTTGACACAAATCAGAAAAAAAACGTAGACCCGCGGTATGTCATTTTGGCGAAAATTTTGACCATTCATGAAACCTTGTTTTTTCCATGAAAAATGACTCAAATGAGTGGGAAAATGCATGGGCATGGTAAATTGGACCAAATTTTGCTCAGAAATGTGAAAAAAGCACTTTTAAATTTTTGACACGAATCAGAAAAAAACGTAGACCCGCGGTATGTCATTTTGGTGAATATTTTGACCATTCATGAAACCTTGTTTTTTCCATGAAAAATGACTCAAATGAGTGGGGAAATGCATGGGCATGGTAAATTGGGAAAAATTTTGCTCAGAAATGTGTCAAAAGGCACTTTTCAAATTTTGATCCAAATCAGAAAAAAACGTAGACCCGCGGTATGTCATTTTGGCAAAAATTTTGACCATTCATGATAACTTGTTTTTTTCATGAAAAATGACTCAAATGAGTGGGAAAATGCATGGGCATGGTAAATTGGAACAAATTTTGCTCAGAAATGTGACAAAAAGCACTTTTCAATTTTTGACCCAAATCAGAAAAACTTAATTTTGGTGAAAATTTTGACCATTCATGAAACCTTGTTTTTTCCATGAAAAATGACTCAAACGAGTGGGAAAATGCATGATCATGGAAAATTGGACCAAATTTTGCTCAGAAATGTGAAAAAAGCACTTTTAAATTTTTGACCCAAATCAGAAAAAAAACGTAGACCCGCGGTATGTCATTTTGGCGAAAATTTTGACCATTCATGAAACCTTGTTTTTTCCATGAAAAATGACTCAAATGAGTGGGAAAATGCATGGGCATGGTAAATTGGACCAAATTTTGCTCAGAAATGTGAAAAAAGCACTTTTCAATTTTTGACACAAATCAGAAAAAAACGTAGACCCGCGGTATGTCATTTTGGTGAAAATTTTGACCATTCATGAAAACTTGTTTTTTTCCATGAAAAATGACTCAAATGAGTGGGAAAATGCATGGGCATGGTAAATTGGACCAAATTTTGCTCAGAAATGTGAAAAAAGCACTTTTAAATTTTTGACCCAAATCAGAAAAAAAACGTAGACCCGCGGTATGTCATTTTGGCGAAAATTTTGACCATTCATGAAACCTTGTTTTTTCCATGAAAAATGACTCAAATGAGTGGGAAAATGCATGGGCATGGTAAATTGGACCAAATTTTGCTCAGAAATGTGAAAAAAGCACTTTTCAATTTTTGACACAAATCAGAAAAAAACGTAGACCCGCGGTATGTCATTTTGGTGAAAATTTTGACCATTCATGAAACCTTGTTTTTTCCATGAAAAATGACTCAAATGAGTGGGAAAATGCATGGGCATGGTAAATTGGACCAAATTTTGCTCAGAAATGTGAAAAAAGCACTTTTAAATTTTTGACACAAATCAGAAAAAAACGTAGACCCGCGGTATGTCATTTTGGTGAAAATTTTGACCATTCATGAAACCTTGTTTTTTCCATGAAAAATGACTCAAATGAGTGGGAAAATGCATGGGCATGGTAAATTGGACCAAATTTTGCTCAGAAATGTGAAAAAAGCACTTTTAAATTTTTGACCCAAATCAGAAAAAAACGTAGACCCACGGTATGTCATTTTGTTGAAAATTTTGACCATTCATGAAACCTTGTTTTTTCCATGAAAAATGACTCAAATGAGTGGGAAAATGCATGGGCATGGTAAATTGGGACAAATTTTGCTCAGAAATGTGTCAAAAGGCACCTTTCAATTTTTGAACCAAATCAGAAAAAAACGTAGACCCGCGGTATGTCATTTTGGTGAAAATTTTGACCATTCATGAAACATTGTTTTTTCCATGAAAAATGACTTAAACGAGTGGGAAAATGCACGGGCATGGTAAATTGGGACAAATTTTGCTCAGAAATGTGAAAAAAAGCACTTTTCAATTTTTGACCCAAATCAGAAAAAAACGTAGACCCGCGGTATGTCATTTTGGTGAAAATTTTGACCATTCATGAAACCTTGTTTTTTCCATGAAAAATGACTCAAATGAGTGGGAAAATGCATGGGCATGGTAAATTGGACCAAATTTTGCTCAGAAATGTGAAAAAAGCACTTTTAAATTTTTGACACAAATCAGAAAAAAACGTAGACCCGCGGTATGTCATTTTGGCGAAAATTTTGACCATTCATGAAACCTTGTTTTTTCCATGAAAAATGACTCAAATGAGTGGGAAAATGCATGGGCATGGTAAATTGGACCAAATTTTGCTCAGAAATGTGAAAAAAGCACTTTTAAATTTTTGACACAAATCAGAAAAAAACGTAGACCCGCGGTATGTCATTTTGGCGAAAATTTTGACCATTCATGAAACCTTGTTTTTTCCATGAAAAATGACTCAAATGAGTGGAAAAATGCATGGGCATGGTAAATTGGACCAAATTTTGCTCAGAAATGTGAAAAAAGCACTTTTAAATTTTTGACAAAAATCAGAAAAAAACGTAGACCCGCGGTATGTCATTTTGGCGAGAATTTTGACCATTCATGAAAACATGTTTTTTTCCATGAAAAATGACTCAAATGAGTGGGAAAATGCATGGGTATGGTAAATTGGACCAAATTTTGCTCAGAAATGTGAAAAAAACACTTTCCAATTTTTGACCCAAATCAGAAAAAAACGTAGACGTATGTCATTTTGGTGAATATTTTGACCATTCATGAAACCTTGTTTTTTCCATGAAAAATGACTCAAATGAGTGGGGAAATGCATGGGCATGGTAAATTGGGACAAATTTTGCTCAGAAATGTGTCAAAAGGCACTTTTCAATTTTTGATCCAAAATAAGAAAAAAACGTAGACCCGCGGTATGTCATTTTGGCAAAAATTTTGACCATTCATGATAACTTGTTTTTTTCATGAAAAATGACTCAAATGAGTGGGAAAATGCATGGGCATGGTAAATTGGAACAAATTTTGCTCAGAAATGTGACAAAAAGCACTTTTCAATTTTTGACCCAAATCAGAAAAACTTGTAGACCCGCGGTATGTCATTTTGGTGAAAATTTTGACCATTCATGAAACCTTGTTTTTTCCATGAAAAATAACTCAAATGAGTGGGGAAATGCATGGGCATGGTAAATTGGACCAAATTTTGCTCAGAAATGTGAAAAAAGCACTTTTAAATTTTTGACACAAATCAGAAAAAAACGTAGACCCGCGGAATGTCATTTTGGCGAAAATTTTGACCATTCATGAAACCTTGTTTTTTCCATGAAAAATGACTCAAAAGAGTGGGAAAATGCATGGGCATGGTAAATTGGACCAAATTTTGCTCAGAAATGTGAAAAAAAGCACTTTTCAATTTTTTGACCCAAATCAGAAAAAGACCCGCGGTATGTCATTTTGGTGAAAATTTTGACCATTCATGAAAACTTGTTTTTTTCATGAAAAATGACTCAAATGAGTGGGAAAATGCATGGGCATGGTAAATTGGACCAAATTTTGCTCAGAAATGTGAAAAAAGCACTTTTAAATTTTTGACACAAATCAGAAAAAAACGTAGACCCCGCGGTATGTCATTTTGGTGAAAATTTTGACCATTCATGAAACCTTGTTTTTTCCATGAAAAATGACTCAAATGAGTGGAAAAATGCATGGGCATGGTAAATTGAACCAAATTTTGCTCAGAAATGTGATAAAAGCACTTTTAAATTTTTGACACAAATCAGAAAAAAACATAGACCCGCGGTATGTCATTTTGGTGAAAATTTTGACCATTCATGAAAACTTGTTTTTTCCATGAAAAATGACTCAAATGAGTGGGAAAATGCATGGGCATGGTAAATTGGACCAAATTTTGCTCAGAAATGTGAAAAAAGCACTTTTAAATTTTTGACACAAATCAGAAAAAAACGTAGACCCGCGGTATGTCATTTTGGCGAGAATTTTGACCATTCATGAAAACATGTTTTTTTTCCATGAAAAATGACTCAAATGAGTGGGAAAATGCATGGGTATGGTAAATTGGACCAAATTTTGCTCAGAAATGTGAAAAAAACACTTTCCAATTTTTGACCCAAATCAGAAAAAAACGTAGACCCGCGGTATGTCATTTTGGTGAATATTTTGACCATTCATGAAACCTTGTTTTTTCCATGAAAAATGACTCAAATGAGTGGGGAAATGCATGGGCATGGTAAATTGGGACAAATTTTGCTCAGAAATGTGTCAAAAGGCACTTTTCAATTTTTGATCCAAAATAAGAAAAAAACGTAGACCCGCGGTATGTCATTTTGGCAAAAATTTTGACCATTCATGATAACTTGTTTTTTTCATGAAAAATGACTCAAATGAGTGGGAAAATGCATGGGCATGGTAAATTGGAACAAATTTTGCTCAGAAATGTGACAAAAAGCACTTTTCAATTTTTGACCCAAATCAGAAAAACTTGTAGACCCGCGGTATGTCATTTTGGTGAAAATTTTGACCATTCATGAAACCTTGTTTTTTCCATGAAAAATAACTCAAATGAGTGGGGAAATGCATGGGCATGGTAAATTGGACCAAATTTTGCTCAGAAATGTGAAAAAAGCACTTTTAAATTTTTGACACAAATCAGAAAAAAACGTAGACCCGCGGAATGTCATTTTGGCGAAAATTTTGACCATTCATGAAACCTTGTTTTTTCCATGAAAAATGACTCAAAAGAGTGGGAAAATGCATGGGCATGGTAAATTGGACCAAATTTTGCTCAGAAATGTGAAAAAAAGCACTTTTCAATTTTTTGACCCAAATCAGAAAAAGACCCGCGGTATGTCATTTTGGTGAAAATTTTGACCATTCATGAAAACTTGTTTTTTCCATGAAAAATTACTCAAATGAGTGGGAAAATGCATGGGCATGGTAAATTGGACCAAATTTTGCTCAGAAATGTGAAAAAAGCACTTTTAAATTTTTGACACAAATCAGAAAAAAACGTAGACCCGCGGTATGTCATTTTGTTGAAAATTTTGACCATTCATGAAACCTTGTTTTTTCCATGAAAAATGACTCAAATGAGTGGGAAAATGCATGGGCATGGTAAATTGGACCAAATTTTGCTCAGAAATGTGAAAAAAGCATTTTTAAATTTTTGACACAAATCAGAAAAAAACTTAGACCCGCGGTATGTCATTTTGGCGAAAATTTTGACCATTCATGAAACCTTGTTTTTTCCATGAAAAATGACTCAAATGAGTGGGAAAATGCATGGGCATGGTAAATTGGACCAAATTTTGCTCAGAAATGTGAAAAAAGCACTTTTCAATTTTTGACAAAAATCAGAAAAAAACGTAGACCCGCGGTATGTCATTTTGGCGAAAATTTTGACCATTCATGAAACCTTGTTTTTTCCATGAAAAATGACTCAAATGAGTGGAAAAATGCATGTGCATGGTAAATTGGACCAAATTTTGCTCAGAAATGTGAAAAAAGCACTTTTAAATTTTTGACAAAAATCAGAAAAAAACGTAGACCCGCGGTATGTCATTTTGGCGAGAATTTTGACCATTCATGAACACATGTTTTTTTTCCATGAAAAATGACTCAAATGAGTGGGAAAATGCATGGGTATGGTAAATTGGACCAAATTTTGCTCAGAAATGTGAAAAAAACACTTTCCAATTTTTGACCCAAATCAGAAAAAAACGTAGACCCGCGGTATGTCATTTTGGTGAATATTTTGACCATTCATGAAACCTTGTTTTTTCCATGAAAAATGACTCAAATGAGTGGGGAAATGCATGGGCATGGTAAATTGGGACAAATTTTGCTCAGAAATGTGTCAAAAGGCACTTTTCAATTTTTGATCCAAAATAAGAAAAAAACGTAGACCCGCGGTATGTCATTTTGGCAAAAATTTTGACCATTCATGATAACTTGTTTTTTTCATGAAAAATGACTCAAATGAGTGGGAAAATGCATGGGCATGGTAAATTGGAACAAATTTTGCTCAGAAATGTGACAAAAAGCACTTTTCAATTTTTTGACCCAAATCAGAAAAAGACCCGCGGTATGTCATTTTGGTGAAAATTTTGACCATTCATGAAAACTTGTTTTTTCCATGAAAAATTACTCAAATGAGTGGGAAAATGCATGGGCATGGTAAATTGGACCAAATTTTGCTCAGAAATGTGAAAAAAGCACTTTTAAATTTTTGACACAAATCAGAAAAAAACGTAGACCCGCGGTATGTCATTTTGTTGAAAATTTTGACCATTCATGAAACCTTGTTTTTTCCATGAAAAATGACTCAAATGAGTGGGAAAATGCATGGGCATGGTAAATTGGACCAAATTTTGCTCAGAAATGTGAAAAAAGCATTTTTAAATTTTTGACACAAATCAGAAAAAAACTTAGACCCGCGGTATGTCATTTTGGCGAAAATTTTGACCATTCATGAAACCTTGTTTTTTCCATGAAAAATGACTCAAATGAGTGGGAAAATGCATGGGCATGGTAAATTGGACCAAATTTTGCTCAGAAATGTGAAAAAAGCACTTTTAAATTTTTGACCCAAATCAGAAAAAAACGTAGACCCGCGGTATGTCATTTTGGCGAAAATTTTGACCATTCATGAAACATTGTTTTGTCCATGAAAAATGACTTAAACGACTGGGAAAATGCACGGGCATGGTAAATTGGGACAAATTTTGCTCAGAAATGTGAAAAAAAAAGCACTTTTCAATTTTTGACCCAAATCAGAAAAAAACGTAGACCCGCGGTATGTCATTTTGGTGAAAATTTTGACCATTTATGAAACCTTGTTTTTTCCATGAAAAATGACTCAAATGAGTGGGAAAATGCATGGGCATGGTAAATTGGACCAAATTTTGCTCAGAAATGTGACAAAAGGCACTTTTCAATTTTTGACACAAATCAGAAAAAAACGTAGACCCGCGGTATGTCATTTTGGCGAAAATTTTGACCATTCGTGAAACCTTGTTTTTTCCATGAAAAATAACTCAAATGAGTGGGAAAATGCATGGGCATGGTAAATTGGACCAAATTTTGCTCAGAAATGTGACAAAAGGCACTTTTCAATTTTTGACCCAAATCAGAAAAAAACGTAGACCCGCGGTATGTCATTTTGGTGAACATTTTGACCATTCATGAAACCTTGTTTTTTCCATGAAAAATGACTCAAATGAGTGGGAAAATGCATGGGCATGGTAAATTGGAACAAATTTTGCTCAGAAATGTGACAAAAAGCACTTTTAAATTTTTGACCCAAATCAGAAAAAAACGTAGACCCGCGGTATGTCATTGTGGTGAAAATTTTGACCTTAGAAAAAAACAAAAAAAAACACTCAGAAAAAAACGTTTTTTTCATTTTGGTGAAAATTTTGACCATTCATGAAACCCTGTTTTTTCCATGAAAAATGACTGAAATGAGTGGGAAATGCATGGGCATGGTAAATTGGGACAAATTTTGCTCAGAAAATGTGTCAAAAGGCACTTTTCAATTTTTGACCCAAATCAGAAAAAAACGTAGACCCGCGGTATGTCATTTTGGTGAAAATTTTGACCATTCATGAAACCTTGTTTTTTCCATGAAAAATAACTCAAATGAGTGGGAAAATGCATGGGCATGGTAAATTGGACCAAATTTTGCTCAGAAATGTGACAAAAGGCACTTTTCAATTTTTGACCCAAATCAGAAAAAAACGTAGACCCGCGGTATGTCATTTTGGTGAACATTTTGACCATTCATGAAACCTTGTTTTTTCCATGAAAAATGACTCAAATGAGTGGGAAAATGCATGGGCATGGTAAATTGGAACAAATTTTGCTCAGAAATGTGACAAAAAGCACTTTTAAATTTTTGACCCAAATCAGAAAAAAACGTAGACCCGCGGTATGTCATTGTGGTGAAAATTTTGACCTTAGAAAAAAACAAAAAAAAACACTCAGAAAAAAACGTTTTTTTCATTTTGGTGAAAATTTTGACCATTCATGAAACCCTGTTTTTTCCATGAAAAATGACTGAAATGAGTGGGAAATGCATGGGCATGGTAAATTGGGACAAATTTTGCTCAGAAAATGTGTCAAAAGGCACTTTTCAATTTTTGACCCAAATCAGAAAAAAACGTAGACCCGCGGTATGTCATTTTGGTGAAAATTTTGACCATTCATGAAACCTTGTTTTTTCCATGAAAAATGACTCAAATGAGTGGGAAAATGCATGGGCATGGAAAATTGGACCAAATTTTGCTCAGAAATGTGAAAAAAGCACTTTTCAATTTTTGACCCAAATCAGAAAAAAATATAGACCCGCGCGGTATGTCATTTTGGTGAAAATTTTGACCATTCATGAAACCTTGTTTTTTCCATGAAAAATGACTGAAATGAGTGGGGAAATGCATGGGCATGGTAAATTGGGACAATATTTTCTCAGAAAATGTGTCAAAAGGCACTTTTCAATTTTTGACCCAAATCAGAAAAAAACGTAGACCCGCGGTATGTCATTTTGGTGAAAATTTTGACCATTCATGAAACATTGTTTTTTCCATGAAAAATGACTTAAACGACTGGGAAAATGCACGGGCATGGTAAATTGGACCAAATTTTGCTCAGAAATGTGAAAAAAGCACTTTTAAATTTTTGACACAAATCAGAAAAAAACGTAGACCCGCGGTATGTCATTTTGGCGAGAATTTTGACCATTCATGAAAACATGTTTTTTTTCCATGAAAAATGACTCAAATGAGTGGGAAAATGCATGGGTATGGTAAATTGGGACAAATTTTGCTCAGAAATGTGAAAAAAAAAGCACTTTTCAATTTTTGACCCAAATCAGAAAAAAACGTAGACCCGCGGTATGTCATTTTGGTGAAAATTTTGACCATTCATGAAAACTTGTTTTTTCCATGAAAAATGACTCAAATGAGTGGGAAAATGCATGGGCATGGTAAATTGGACCAAATTTTGCTCAGAAATGTGAAAAAAGCACTTTTAAATTTTTGACACAAATCAGAAAAAAACGTAGACCCGCGGTATGTCATTTTGGCGAGAATTTTGACCATTCATGAAAACATGTTTTTTTTCCATGAAAAATGACTCAAATGAGTGGGAAAATGCATGGGTATGGTAAATTGGACCAAATTTTGCTCAGAAATGTGAAAAAAACACTTTCCAATTTTTGACCCAAATCAGAAAAAAACGTAGACCCGCGGTATGTCATTTTGGTGAATATTTTGACCATTCATGAAACCTTGTTTTTTCCATGAAAAATGACTCAAATGAGTGGGGAAATGCATGGGCATGGTAAATTGGGACAAATTTTGCTCAGAAATGTGTCAAAAGGCACTTTTCAATTTTTGATCCAAAATAAGAAAAAAACGTAGACCCGCGGTATGTCATTTTGGCAAAAATTTTGACCATTCATGATAACTTGTTTTTTTCATGAAAAATGACTCAAATGAGTGGGAAAATGCATGGGCATGGTAAATTGGAACAAATTTTGCTCAGAAATGTGACAAAAAGCACTTTTCAATTTTTGACCCAAATCAGAAAAACTTGTAGACCCGCGGTATGTCATTTTGGTGAAAATTTTGACCATTCATGAAACCTTGTTTTTTCCATGAAAAATAACTCAAATGAGTGGGGAAATGCATGGGCATGGTAAATTGGACCAAATTTTGCTCAGAAATGTGAAAAAAGCACTTTTAAATTTTTGACACAAATCAGAAAAAAACGTAGACCCGCGGAATGTCATTTTGGCGAAAATTTTGACCATTCATGAAACCTTGTTTTTTCCATGAAAAATGACTCAAAAGAGTGGGAAAATGCATGGGCATGGTAAATTGGACCAAATTTTGCTCAGAAATGTGAAAAAAAGCACTTTTCAATTTTTTGACCCAAATCAGAAAAAGACCCGCGGTATGTCATTTTGGTGAAAATTTTGACCATTCATGAAAACTTGTTTTTTCCATGAAAAATTACTCAAATGAGTGGGAAAATGCATGGGCATGGTAAATTGGACCAAATTTTGCTCAGAAATGTGAAAAAAGCACTTTTAAATTTTTGACACAAATCAGAAAAAAACGTAGACCCGCGGTATGTCATTTTGTTGAAAATTTTGACCATTCATGAAACCTTGTTTTTTCCATGAAAAATGACTCAAATGAGTGGGAAAATGCATGGGCATGGTAAATTGGACCAAATTTTGCTCAGAAATGTGAAAAAAGCATTTTTAAATTTTTGACACAAATCAGAAAAAAACTTAGACCCGCGGTATGTCATTTTGGCGAAAATTTTGACCATTCATGAAACCTTGTTTTTTCCATGAAAAATGACTCAAATGAGTGGGAAAATGCATGGGCATGGTAAATTGGACCAAATTTTGCTCAGAAATGTGAAAAAAGCACTTTTCAATTTTTGACAAAAATCAGAAAAAAACGTAGACCCGCGGTATGTCATTTTGGCGAAAATTTTGACCATTCATGAAACCTTGTTTTTTCCATGAAAAATGACTCAAATGAGTGGAAAAATGCATGTGCATGGTAAATTGGACCAAATTTTGCTCAGAAATGTGAAAAAAGCACTTTTAAATTTTTGACAAAAATCAGAAAAAAACGTAGACCCGCGGTATGTCATTTTGGCGAGAATTTTGACCATTCATGAACACATGTTTTTTTTCCATGAAAAATGACTCAAATGAGTGGGAAAATGCATGGGTATGGTAAATTGGACCAAATTTTGCTCAGAAATGTGAAAAAAACACTTTCCAATTTTTGACCCAAATCAGAAAAAAACGTAGACCCGCGGTATGTCATTTTGGTGAATATTTTGACCATTCATGAAACCTTGTTTTTTCCATGAAAAATGACTCAAATGAGTGGGGAAATGCATGGGCATGGTAAATTGGGACAAATTTTGCTCAGAAATGTGTCAAAAGGCACTTTTCAATTTTTGATCCAAAATAAGAAAAAAACGTAGACCCGCGGTATGTCATTTTGGCAAAAATTTTGACCATTCATGATAACTTGTTTTTTTCATGAAAAATGACTCAAATGAGTGGGAAAATGCATGGGCATGGTAAATTGGAACAAATTTTGCTCAGAAATGTGACAAAAAGCACTTTTCAATTTTTTGACCCAAATCAGAAAAAGACCCGCGGTATGTCATTTTGGTGAAAATTTTGACCATTCATGAAAACTTGTTTTTTCCATGAAAAATTACTCAAATGAGTGGGAAAATGCATGGGCATGGTAAATTGGACCAAATTTTGCTCAGAAATGTGAAAAAAGCACTTTTAAATTTTTGACACAAATCAGAAAAAAACGTAGACCCGCGGTATGTCATTTTGTTGAAAATTTTGACCATTCATGAAACCTTGTTTTTTCCATGAAAAATGACTCAAATGAGTGGGAAAATGCATGGGCATGGTAAATTGGACCAAATTTTGCTCAGAAATGTGAAAAAAGCATTTTTAAATTTTTGACACAAATCAGAAAAAAACTTAGACCCGCGGTATGTCATTTTGGCGAAAATTTTGACCATTCATGAAACCTTGTTTTTTCCATGAAAAATGACTCAAATGAGTGGGAAAATGCATGGGCATGGTAAATTGGACCAAATTTTGCTCAGAAATGTGAAAAAAGCACTTTTAAATTTTTGACCCAAATCAGAAAAAAACGTAGACCCGCGGTATGTCATTTTGGCGAAAATTTTGACCATTCATGAAACATTGTTTTGTCCATGAAAAATGACTTAAACGACTGGGAAAATGCACGGGCATGGTAAATTGGGACAAATTTTGCTCAGAAATGTGAAAAAAAAAGCACTTTTCAATTTTTGACCCAAATCAGAAAAAAACGTAGACCCGCGGTATGTCATTTTGGTGAAAATTTTGACCATTTATGAAACCTTGTTTTTTCCATGAAAAATGACTCAAATGAGTGGGAAAATGCATGGGCATGGTAAATTGGACCAAATTTTGCTCAGAAATGTGACAAAAGGCACTTTTCAATTTTTGACACAAATCAGAAAAAAACGTAGACCCGCGGTATGTCATTTTGGCGAAAATTTTGACCATTCGTGAAACCTTGTTTTTTCCATGAAAAATAACTCAAATGAGTGGGAAAATGCATGGGCATGGTAAATTGGACCAAATTTTGCTCAGAAATGTGACAAAAGGCACTTTTCAATTTTTGACCCAAATCAGAAAAAAACGTAGACCCGCGGTATGTCATTTTGGTGAACATTTTGACCATTCATGAAACCTTGTTTTTTCCATGAAAAATGACTCAAATGAGTGGGAAAATGCATGGGCATGGTAAATTGGAACAAATTTTGCTCAGAAATGTGACAAAAAGCACTTTTAAATTTTTGACCCAAATCAGAAAAAAACGTAGACCCGCGGTATGTCATTGTGGTGAAAATTTTGACCTTAGAAAAAAACAAAAAAAAACACTCAGAAAAAAACGTTTTTTTCATTTTGGTGAAAATTTTGACCATTCATGAAACCCTGTTTTTTCCATGAAAAATGACTGAAATGAGTGGGAAATGCATGGGCATGGTAAATTGGGACAAATTTTGCTCAGAAAATGTGTCAAAAGGCACTTTTCAATTTTTGACCCAAATCAGAAAAAAACGTAGACCCGCGGTATGTCATTTTGGTGAAAATTTTGACCATTCATGAAACCTTGTTTTTTCCATGAAAAATGACTCAAATGAGTGGGAAAATGCATGGGCATGGAAAATTGGACCAAATTTTGCTCAGAAATGTGAAAAAAGCACTTTTCAATTTTTGACCCAAATCAGAAAAAAATATAGACCCGCGCGGTATGTCATTTTGGTGAAAATTTTGACCATTCATGAAACCTTGTTTTTTCCATGAAAAATGACTGAAATGAGTGGGGAAATGCATGGGCATGGTAAATTGGGACAATATTTTCTCAGAAAATGTGTCAAAAGGCACTTTTCAATTTTTGACCCAAATCAGAAAAAAACGTAGACCCGCGGTATGTCATTTTGGTGAAAATTTTGACCATTCATGAAACATTGTTTTTTCCATGAAAAATGACTTAAACGACTGGGAAAATGCACGGGCATGGTAAATTGGGACAAATTTTGCTCAGAAATGTGAAAAAAAAAGCACTTTTCAATTTTTGACCCAAATCAGAAAAAAACGTAGACCCGCGGTATGTCATTTTGGTGAAAATTTTGACCATTTATGAAACCTTGTTTTTTCCATGAAAAATGACTCAAATGAGTGGGAAAATGCATGGGCATGGTAAATTGGACCAAATTTTGCTCAGAAATGTGAAAAAAGCACTTTTAAATTTTTGACACAAATCAGAAAAAAACGTAGACCCGCGGTATGTCATTTTGGTGAAAATTTTGACCATTCATGAAACCTTGTTTTTTCCATGAAAAATGACTCAAATGAGTGGGAAAATGCATGGGCATGGTAAATTGGGACAAATTTTGCTCAGAAATGTGTCAAAAGGCACTTTTCAATTTTTGACCCAAATCAGAAAAAAACGTAGACCCGCGGTATGTCATTTTGGCAAAAATTTTGACCATTCGTGAAACCTTGTTTTTTCCATGAAAAATAACTCAAATGAGTGGGAAAATGCATGGGCATGGTAAATTGGACCAAATTTTGCTCAGAAATGTGACAAAAGGCACTTTTCAATTTTTGACCCAAATCAGAAAAAAACGTAGACCCGCGGTATGTCATTTTGGTGAAAATTTTGACCTTAGAAAAAAACAAAAAAACACTCAGAAAAAAACGTTTTTTTCATTTTGGTGAAAATTTTGACCATTCATGAAACCCTGTTTTTTCCATGAAAAATGACTGAAATGAGTGGGAAATGCATGGGCATGGTAAATTGAGACAAATTTTGCTCAGAAAATGTGTCAAAAGGCACTTTTCAATTTTTGACCCAAATCAGAAAAAAACGTAGACCCGCGGTATGTCATTTTGGTGAAAATTTTGACCATTCATGAAACCTTGTTTTTTCCATGAAAAATGACTCAAATGAGTGGGAAAATGCATGGGCATGGTAAATTGGGACAAATTTTGCTCAGAAATGTGAAAAAAAGCACTTTTCAATTTTTTGACCAAAATCAGAAAAAGACCCGCGGTATGTCATTTTGGTGAAAATTTTGACCATTCATGAAACCTTGTTTTTTCCATGAAAAATGACTCAAATGAGTGGGAAAATGCATGGGCATGGTAAATTGGGACAAATTTTGCTCAGAAATGTGAAAAAAGCACTTTTCAATTTTTGACCCAAATCAGAAAAAAACGTAGACCCGCGGTATGTCATTTTGGCGAAAATTTTGACCATTCATGAAAACTTGTTTTTTTCATGAAAAATGACTCAAATGAGTGGGAAAAAGCATTGGCATGGTAAATTGGGACAAATTTTACTCAGAAATGTGAAAAAAAAGCACTTTTCAATTTTTGACCCAAATCAGAAAAACACGTAGACCTGCGGTATGTCATTTGGTGAACATTTTGACCATTCATGAAACCTTGTTTTTTTCATGAAAAATGACTCAAATGAGTGGGAAAATGCATGGGCATGGTAAATTGGACCAAATTTTGCTCAGAAATGTGAAAAAAGCACTTTTAAATTTTTGACACAAATCAGAAAAAAACGTAGACCCGCGGTATGTCATTTTGGTGAAAATTTTGACCATTCATGAAACCTTGTTTTTTCCATGAAAAATGACTCAAATGAGTGGGAAAATGCATGGGCATGGTAAATTGGGACAAATTTTGCTCAGAAATGTGAAAAAAGCACTTTTAAATTTTTGACCCAAATCAGAAAAAAACGTAGACCCGCGGTATGTCATTTTGGTGAAAATTTTGACCATTCATGAAACCTTGATTTTTCCATGAAAAATGACTCAAATGAGTGGGAAAATGCATGGGCATGGTAAATTGGGACAAATTTTGCTCAGAAATGTGTCAAAAGGCACTTTTCAATTTTTGACCCAAATCAGAAAAAAACGTAGACCCGCGGTATGTCATTTTGGCAAAAATTTTGACCATTCGTGAAACCTTGTTTTTTCCATGAAAAATAACTCAAATGAGTGGGAAAATGCATGGGCATGGTAAATTGGACCAAATTTTGCTCAGAAATGTGACAAAAGGCACTTTTCAATTTTTGACCCAAATCAGAAAAAAACGTAGACCCGCGGTATGTCATTTTGGTGAACATTTTGACCATTCATGAAACCTTGTTTTTTCCATGAAAAATGACTCAAATGAGTGGGAAAATGCATGGGCATGGTAAATTGGAACAAATTTTGCTCAGAAATGTGACAAAAAGCACTTTTAAATTTTTGACCCAAATCAGAAAAAAACGTAGACCCGCGGTATGTCATTTTGGTGAAAATTTTGACCTTAGAAAAAAACAAAAAAACACTCAGAAAAAAACGTTTTTTTCATTTTGGTGAAAATTTTGACCATTCATGAAACCCTGTTTTTTTCATGAAAAATGACTCAAATGAGTGGGAAAAAGCATTGGCATGGTAAATTGGGACAAATTTTACTCAGAAATGTGAAAAAAAAGCACTTTTCAATTTTTGACCCAAATCAGAAAAACACGTAGACCTGCGGTATGTCATTTGGTGAACATTTTGACCATTCATGAAACCTTGTTTTTTTCATGAAAAATGACTCAAATGAGTGGGAAAATGCATGGGCATGGTAAATTGGACCAAATTTTGCTCAGAAATGTGAAAAAAGCACTTTTCAATTTTTGACCCAAATCAGAAAAACACGTAGACACGCGGTATGTTATTTTGGTGAAAATTTTGACCATTCATGAAACCTTGTTTTTTCCATGAAAAATGACTCAAATGAGTGGGAAAATGCATGGGCATGGTAAATTGGACCAAATTTTGCTCAGAAATGTGAAAAAAGCACTTTTCAATTTTTGACCCAAATCAGTAAAAAACGTAGACCCGCGGTATGTCATTTTGGTGAAAATTTTGACCATTCATGAAACCTTGTTTTTTCCATGAAAAATGACTGAAATGAGTGGGGAAATGCATGGGCATGGTAAATTGGGACAAATTTTTCTCAGAAAATGTGTCAAAAGGCACTTTTCAATTTTTGACCCAAATCAGAAAAAAACGTAGACCCGCGGTATGTCATTTTGGCAAAAATTTTGACCATTCGTGAAACCTTGTTTTTTCCATGAAAAATAACTCAAATGAGTGGGAAAATGCATGGGCATAGTAAATTGGACCAAATTTTGCTCAGAAATGTGACAAAAGGCACTTTTCAATTTTTGACCCAAATCAGAAAAAAACGTAGACCCGCGGTATGTCATTTTGGTGAACATTTTGACCATTCATGAAACCTTGTTTTTTCCATGAAAAATGACTCAAATGAGTGGGAAAATGCATGGGCATGGTAAATTGGAACAAATTTTGCTCAGAAATGTGACAAAAAGCACTTTTAAATTTTTGACCCAAATCAGAAAAAAACGTAGACCCGCGGTATGTCATTTTGGTGAAAATTTTGACCTTAGAAAAAAACAAAAAAACACTCAGAAAAAAACGTTTTTTTCATTTTGGTGAAAATTTTGACCATTCATGAAACCCTGTTTTTTCCATGAAAAATGACTGAAATGAGTGGGAAATGCATGGGCATGGTAAATTGAGACAAATTTTGCTCAGAAAATGTGTCAAAAGGCACTTTTCAATTTTTGACCCAAATCAGAAAAAAACGTAGACCCGCGGTATGTCATTTTGGTGAAAATTTTGACCTTTCATGAAACCTTATTTTTTCCATGAAAAACGACTCAAATGAGTGGGAAAATGCATGGGCATGGAAAATTGGACCAAATTTTGCTCAGAAATGTGAAAAAAGCACTTTTAAATTTTTGACACAAATCAGAAAAAAAACGTAGACCCGCGGTATGTCATTTTGGTGAAAATTTTGACCATTCATGAAACCTTGTTTTTTCCATGAAAAATGACTCAAATGAGTGGGAAAATGCATGGGCATGGTAAATTGGGACAAATTTTGCTCAGAAATGTGAAAAAAAGCACTTTTCAATTTTTTGACCAAAATCAGAAAAAGACCCGCGGTATGTCATTTTGGTGAAAATTTTGACCATTCATGAAACCTTGTTTTTTCCATGAAAAATGACTCAAATGAGTGGGAAAATGCATGGGCATGGTAAATTGGGACAAATTTTGCTCAGAAATGTGAAAAAAGCACTTTTCAATTTTTGACCCAAATCAGAAAAAAACGTAGACCCGCGGTATGTCATTTTGGCGAAAATTTTGACCATTCATGAAAACTTGTTTTTTTCATGAAAAATGACTCAAATGAGTGGGAAAAAGCATTGGCATGGTAAATTGGGACAAATTTTACTCAGAAATGTGAAAAAAAAGCACTTTTCAATTTTTGACCCAAATCAGAAAAACACGTAGACCTGCGGTATGTCATTTGGTGAACATTTTGACCATTCATGAAACCTTGTTTTTTTCATGAAAAATGACTCAAATGAGTGGGAAAATGCATGGGCATGGTAAATTGGACCAAATTTTGCTCAGAAATGTGAAAAAAGCACTTTTCAATTTTTGACCCAAATCAGAAAAACACGTAGACCCGCGGTATGTCATTTTGGTGAAAATTTTGACCATTCATGAAACCTTGTTTTTTCCATGAAAAATGACTGAAATGAGTGGGGAGATGCATGGGCATGGTAAATTGGGACAAATTTTTCTCAGAAAATGTGTCAAAAGGCACTTTTCAATTTTTGACCCAAATCAGAAAAAAACGTAGACCCGCGGTATGTCATTTTGGTGAAAATTTTGACCATTCATGAAACCTTGTTTTTTTCATGAAAAATGACTCAAATGAGTGGGAAAATGCATGGGCATGGTAAATTGGACCAAATTTTGCTCAGAAATGTGAAAAAAGCACTTTTCAATTTTTGACCCAAATCAGAAAAAAACGTAGACCCGCGGTATGTCATTTTGGTGAAAATTTTGACCATTCATGAAACCTTGTTTTTTCCATGAAAAATGACTCAAACGAGTGGGAAAATGCATGATCATGGAATATTGGACCAAATTTTGCTCAGAAATGTGAAAATTCAATTCAATTCAATTCAATTCAATTTTATTTATATAGCGCTTTTTACAACAAAGGTTGTCACAAAGCCGCTTTACAGGAAAAACAGGTCCACGCCTCTTATGAGCAGCACCACAGAGATGCCAATTTTATGGTGACACAGTGGCAAGGAAAAACTCCCTTTAAGAGGAAGAAACCTTGGAAGGAACCAAGACTCAGTCCGAGGAACCCATCCTACTCGGGTTGACCCGCTCAGTACAAACAAACAACAAACAACAAACAAATAACAGAACAAAACAGTACAGAGAATTAATGTGAACTATGGCTAATATAACAGGTACTAATTTATGAATATAAGAATGTGATGGGCACAAACTATAGAGCTATGGCTAATACAGAAACAGATACTGAGTGTGTTAATGGTAATCAGTGCAGGGTTGCAGAGCCGGAGAACAACACAGCGGGCAGTGGAGAGCCAGGCTGGGAACATCAGGAACAGGGCATCTCCATACATGTAAAAGAGATAGATAGAGAAAACAGAAAGGGAAGGAAGAGAGAAAAAAAAAGCAGGAGTTAGAAGGGTTGTGAAATAATTCTGATGAATAGAAGGACAGGGCTGATTCCTGAAAGCTGGAACCACAGACGGACACATCCAGGAAGACCGGCCGGCCAGGCGTCTCACCAGGCTTTCTCATGTGAGAAAGATAGAGATAGAGAACAGAGAGGGGAGGGAAGAAAAAGGGGTTAGAATGGTTTTATAAAACTCTGCTGGAGTGGGATGGGCACTGGTAGCAGCAGCTCAGGACATGGGGAGAGAAAGAGAAAGCAGATGATTAGGACAGGGTTTATATTTGCTGGATAAGCTGTAAGAGGAAGAAAATTGTAATGAGACATTACTCAAAAGCTTGAGCAAATAGAAATGTTTTGAGTCTAGATTTAAAGATTGAGAGTGTGTCTGAGTCCCGTATATTAATAGGGAGGCTATTCCAAAATTGGGGAGCTTTATAAAAGAACGCTCTTCCTCCTGCATAGTTTTTTCTAATGCGCGGGACTAATAACAGGCCAGCGTCTTGGGAGCGGAGTGAACGCGGCGGATTGTAAGGAGTAAGGAGTTCCTGTAGATAATGCGGGGCCAGACCATTAAGGGATTTATACGTCAGGAGAAGTATTTTATAATCTATACGAAATCTAACAGGTAGCCAATGTAGGGATGAAAGAATAGGTGTAATGTGATCGAACTTTCTAGCTCTGGTAAGCACTCTTGCGGCTGCATTCTGAACTAGCTGGAGTTTATGGAGTAATTTATGTGGACTTCCAGCCAACAACGCGTTGCAGTAGTCCAGCCTGGAGGTTATGAATGCATGTACCAGCTTCTCAGCATCTTCCAGAGAGAGTATACTGCGGATTTTAGCTATATTTCTTAAGTGGAAGAATGCAATTTTGACTATGCTACATATGTGAGCATCAAACGAAAGAATTGGGTCAAAGATGACCCCAAGGTTTCTCACAGTTTTACCAGGTATAATTAAATGACCGTCTATGTCTACAGTATTAACATTTATGTTTTTATCAATATTAGGACCTAATAGAAGGACCTCAGTTTTATCAGAATTAAGTAAGAGAAAGTTGTGTGTCATCCAATTTTTAATGTCTTTAATACAGTCTGTTATTTGATTTATACAGAGCTCCTCGTTGGGTTTAGCAGATATGTAAAGTTGCGCGTCATCAGCATAGCAGTGAAAGTTAATACCATGCCTACGGATAATTTTACCCAGTGGTAGCATATAAAGAGTAAAGAGTAATGGACCCAGTATTGATCCTTGAGGGACACCATATTTTACTCTAGACTGATAAGAGCATTCGTTATTTAAGTAAACACACTGGAATCGATCTCTCAGATAAGATCTGAACCAGGTGAGGGCTGATCCTTTAATTCCTATAAGATTTTCTAACCTATCAAGTAGAATAGCGTGATCTATGGTGTCAAAGGCAGCACTTAGATCTAGCAGTACAAGGATGGCATTACTGCCCCTATCAAGAGCTGAAAGTAAATCATTAGTTACTCTAAGTAGAGTTGTTTCAGTACTATGGTTTTGTCTAAATCCAGATTGAAAAACCTCATGCATACTATTACTTTGTAGATACAAGCGCAGCTGGTTAAACACAATTTTTTCTAGGATTTTGGCTATAAAGGAAAGATTAGAAATTGGTCTATAATTATCAAGCTCGCGGGGGTCCAGATTTGGCTTTTTGATAATGGGCTTAATGACCGCCAATTTAAGAGAATTGGGTACGTAGCCCATGCTAAGGGATGAATTTACTATTTCTAGTAATGATTTTCCCACCTTTGGCAGTGCCTGTTTCAATAATTGTGTGGGTACTGGATCTAATATACATGATGTTGACTTTGATGAGTTAATTACACTAAGTAAATCTTTTTCTGTAACCGGGCTGAAACACTCTAGGTGTGTCTCAGAGCTGGAGCAGCATTCATCGATATCTATAAGTAAATTTTGGGGGTGATACTGAATTTTTTGTCTAATGCTATTAATTTTATCATCAAAGAACTTCATGAAATCATTACTATTAATGTCGACAGGGATAACGGAGCTAGTTTGTTTTTGACTGCCGGTGAGTTTAGCCACAGTAGTGAAAAGGAATCTAGGATTGTCTCTATTTTTCTCAATAAGCGATGAAATATACTGGGATTTTGTTTTAATTAGGGCTTTTTTGTAGTCTGTGAGACTATGCTGCCATGCTAGCCGGAAACATTCTAGTTTTGTGTGTCGCCATTTACGTTCAAAGTTACGAGCGGTTTGTTTTAATGTACGTGTGTGGTCATTATACCACGGTGCTAGCTTTTTATCCCTGATTTGTTTTATTTTTGTCGGCGCTACGCGGTCAAGGTTAGAGCGGAGCACAGTTTGTAGATTTTCTGTTTTGTGCTCGAGATCATGCTCATAGGACGGAAGGGAGATGGTTAAGTCGGGGAGTTTATTTACAAATTCATTAGCAATTGCGGTTGTTATTTTACGCTTGCTGATATAGCGGGGAGGGAGGAGGATATTTTGATTAAAAACTATTTCAAACATAATTAGATAATGATCGGATATTGAGTCATGTTGAGAAAGAGTAACTATATTCTCAGCCTCAATACCCAGTGTCAAAACTAAGTCTAATGTATGACTACATCGGTGAGTGGGGCCAATTACATTTTGTTTAAAGCCTAGAGCATCTAAAACTGATTTAAATGCAATTTTTAGTGGATCCTGGTCCTTTTCAAAGTGGATATTAAAGTCTCCAACAATTATGATCTTATCAGAAAGAAGAATTACTGCTGCTAGAAAGTCAGCAAATTCACTAATAAAATTTGAGTATGGTCCAGGAGGACGATACAGTGTTATAAGCAGAAACGAATGCTGCGTTTTGGAAGCAGGAGACGGGCCTGCTACAACCCCTGGCAAAAAGTATGGAAACACCAGTCTTGGATGAGCACTTCTTCAGACATTTTATTCTGTAAAACAAACTCTGATCAAAAACATGATACAAAAATAAGGTCATTCCAAAGTGCAACTTGTTGGCTTTCAGGAACACTCAAAGAAATGAAGAAAAAACATTGTGGAAGTCAGTGAATGTTACTTTTATTGACCAACCACAGGGAAAAAAATATGGAATCACTCAATTCTGAGGAAAAAAGTATGGAATCATGAAAAACAGATAAACAAAAGATGATTCAAAATACATCACTAGTATTTAGTTGCACCACCTTTGGCTTTTATAACGGCTTTCAGTCTCTGAGGCATGGACTTGATGAGTGACAAACAGTTTTCTGCATCAATTTGGTGCCAACTCTCTTTGATAGCAGTTGCCAGATCAGCTTTGCAGGTCGGAGCCTTCTTGTGGACCATTTTTTTTCAATTTCCACCACAGGTTTTCAATTGGGTTGAGATCTGGACTATTTGCAGGCCATGACATCAACTGAATGTGTCTTTCTCCAAGGAATGCCTTCACTGTTTTTGCCCTATGGCACGATGCATTGTCATCTTGGAAAATTATTTCATTATCTCCAAACATCTGTTCAATTGAAGGGATGAGAAAACTGTCCAAAATGTCAATGTAAACTTGTGCATTGATAGAAGAATTAACCACAGTCATCTCCCCAGTGCCTTTGCCTGACATGCAGCCCCATATCATCAAGGACTGTGGAAATTTGGTTGTTTTCTTCAGGCAGGCCTATTCATAAATCTCACTGGAACGGCACCAAACAAAAGTTCCAGCATCATCACCTTGTCCAATGCAGATTCTTGACTCATCACTGAAGATAACTTTCATACAGTCATCCACAGTCCATGATTGCCTCTCCTTAGCCCACTGCAGTCTTGATCTTTTATGTTTAGGTGTCAATGATGGTTTTCTTTTAGCTTTCCTGTATTGAAATCCCATTTCCTTTAGGCGATTTCTTACGGTTCGGTCACATACATTGGCTCCATTTATGCTTCATCTGTTTAGTTGTACTTTTTCGGTTTTCAAGACAAATGGCCTTAAGTTGCTTGTCTTGACGCTTTGATGTCTTTCTTGGTCTACCAGTACGCTTGGCTTTAACAACCATTCCATGCTGTTTGTATTTAGTCCATATCTTGGATACAGCTGACTGTGAACAGCCCACATCTTTAGCAACCATGCGTGAAGAGTTACCTTCTTCAAGAAGTTTCACAATCCTCTCTTTTGTTTCAAGAGACATTTCTCTTGTTGGAGCCATGGTTCTTGCCACTCTAATTCGTCCAGCAGCCCTCCAAGGTGTCATGACTGCAGGTGTTTTTAACTGCAGACTAACGAGCAGATCTAATCTGAGGCAGGTGTCCATTTAGGGAAAGGAAATTGACTGGGTGTGTCCTTATTTTCTACCTTCAATTTGAGTGATTCCATACTTTTTTCCTCAGAATTGAGTGATTCCATATTTTTTTCCCTGTGGTTGGTCAATAAAAGTAACATTCACTGACTTCCACAATGTTTTTTCTTCATTTCTTTGAGTGTTCCTGAAAGCCAACAAGTTGTACTTTGGAATGACCTTATTTTTGTATCATGTTTTTGATCAGAGTTTGTTTTACAGAATGAAATGTCTGAAGGAGTGCTCATCCAAGACTGGTGATTCCATACTTTTTGCCAGGGGTTGTACTTTAAGACTAAGAACTTCAAACGACTTAGCATCCAATTGTGAGTTTTGAGATATACCTAACATTGAGTCATAGATTGTGGCAACACCACCGCCACGACCAGAGCTGCGTGGGTAACTGAAATAGCTAAAACCTGGGGGGGTAGACTCATTTAAAGCGATATATTCATCAGGTTTAATCCAGGTTTCACACAGACATAGTGCATTAAGGTGATTATCAGTAATAATATCATTAACAATAACTGATTTTGGTGCTAGCGATCTTATATTTAATAGCCCTAGTTTCATACGGACGCTGCTGGTACTCTGAGAGACGGATGCTGTCGTTTTAATTTTAATAAGATTATTAAAACAGATTTTCTGAGTTTTTCGGTTTCGAGCGACACGGGGGACAGACATAGTCTCAATCCTACAAGGTAAAAATGCACTTGTATCTGAAAAAGGCACATAATTAAAACTCACAGCCTTATGCACAGGAAAGTGGCAAGATAACTCATTAGAACAATGTATATTACTAAACTGCCCATTACTTAGACCACTAACCTGGCCGGTATGACTGGTTAGGGCCAGTCAGTCCCGGCGTAGCACCGCCTCAATGTTACCAGAGAGGACGGTGGATCCCAGGCGGCTGGGGTGAAGCCCGTCTCGGTGGAAGAGGGCTGGACGTTCCCGAAAACTCTCCCAGTTGTCCACGTAGCCAACTCCACTAGCAGAGCACCAGTCCCGCAGCCAGCAGTGGAGAGCGTAGAGGCGGCTGAACGGCTGGCTCCCGCGGCGGTAGGTGGGCATCGGACCAGAGATGAGGAGGCGGGCGCGGGTCAGTCTGCGAGCGGTGTCCAGAAGAGTGCGAAAGTGCTCCTTCAGGACCTCACTGCGCCGGGCGGACGTGTCGTTGGTACCCACATGCAGGATGACGGTGCCGGGGTCCCCGCGATGCCGAAGCACCGTAGGAAGCCGCCGGGCGACGTCCAGGACCCGAGCTCCTGGAAAACACGACACTGCAGCATTACTCTTAGCGTTAGACACCTTTAAATGCCTAACAATGGAATCTCCGACAATGAGGGTACTGCCCTTATCTGTTTTCCTCGGGGCTGGGGGAGATGAAGGAGACGACGGCGACGAGCTGAGGACCTCAAACCGGTTTGCGGAGGCAAAATCCGGCTGAGAAGGTAGGGGGGAAACCCGCTTTCCTCGGCCGCGCTGCCGCTCCCAGGCCCCTCCCGGAGCGGGGGTGAAGCAAACGACCGCCGGGGTCCGCCGCGCCGGCATCACCGGGTTGGAGACGGCCGCGAAGGCGGCGTCGCGGGATTCCTCCAGCCTAGTCCTCTGCCTGTGGAGCTCCGACTGCCTCTCGAGCAGGCGGTGGATCTGCTGATCCAGACGGACGAGCTCCTCGCTGAGTGTCAGGAGAGCACGATCCTCCGCACACGCCATTACCTCGAAGTAAGCACAAAACACACAAAAAAAACGGCAAAAATCGATAAATAACACAAAAATAATGGCTACCTGAGGGATTTTATAAGTTTAGGAAGGTTATAAGACGGTTAAAAGTTAATAAGTAGTAGAAAACGTAAACAAATAGCTAAAACAGAGAGGAGCTAAACAAACAGCAAGCAGGTACGCAGACCGGAAGTTGCGTCACTCACCGCGTCACTGGAGTTAAACTGGAAAAAAGCACTTTTCAATTTTTGACCCAAATCAGAAAAAAACGTAGACCCGTGGTATGTCATTTTGGTGAAAATTTTGACCATTCATGAAAACTTGTTTTTTTCATGAAAAATGACTCAAATGAGTGGGAAAATGCATGGGCATGGTAAATTGGACCAAATTTTGCTCAGAAATGTGAAAAAAGCACTTTTCAATTTTTGACCCAAATCAGAAAAAAACGTAGACCCGCGGTATGTCATTTTGGTGAAAATTTTGACCATTCATGAAACCTTGTTTTTTCCATGAAAAATGACTCAAATGAGTGGGAAAATGCATGGGCATGGTAAATTGGACCAAATTTTGCTCAGAAATGTGAAAAAAGCACTTTTAAATTTTTGACACAAATCAGAAAAAAAACGTAGACCCGCGGTATGTCATTTTGGCGAAAATTTTGACCATTCATGAAACCTTGTTTTTTCCATGAAAAATGACTCAAATGAGTGGGAAAATGCATGGGCATGGTAAATTGGACCAAATTTTGCTCAGAAATGTGAAAAAAGCACTTTTAAATTTTTGACACAAATCAGAAAAAAAACGTAGACCCGCGGTATGTCATTTTGGCGAAAATTTTGACCATTCATGAAACCTTGTTTTTTCCATGAAAAATGACTCAAATGAGTGGGAAAATGCATGGGCATGGTAAATTGGACCAAATTTTGCTCAGAAATGTGAAAAAAGCACTTTTAAATTTTTGACACGAATCAGAAAAAAACGTAGACCCGCGGTATGTCATTTTGGTGAATATTTTGACCATTCATGAAACCTTGTTTTTTCCATGAAAAATGACTCAAATGAGTGGGGAAATGCATGGGCATGGTAAATTGGGAAAAATTTTGCTCAGAAATGTGTCAAAAGGCACTTTTCAAATTTTGATCCAAATCAGAAAAAAACGTAGACCCGCGGTATGTCATTTTGGCAAAAATTTTGACCATTCATGATAACTTGTTTTTTTCATGAAAAATGACTCAAATGAGTGGGAAAATGCATGGGCATGGTAAATTGGAACAAATTTTGCTCAGAAATGTGACAAAAAGCACTTTTCAATTTTTGACCCAAATCAGAAAAACTTAATTTTGGTGAAAATTTTGACCATTCATGAAACCTTGTTTTTTCCATGAAAAATGACTCAAACGAGTGGGAAAATGCATGATCATGGAAAATTGGACCAAATTTTGCTCAGAAATGTGAAAAAAGCACTTTTAAATTTTTGACCCAAATCAGAAAAAAAACGTAGACCCGCGGTATGTCATTTTGGCGAAAATTTTGACCATTCATGAAACCTTGTTTTTTCCATGAAAAATGACTCAAATGAGTGGGAAAATGCATGGGCATGGTAAATTGGACCAAATTTTGCTCAGAAATGTGAAAAAAGCACTTTTCAATTTTTGACACAAATCAGAAAAAAACGTAGACCCGCGGTATGTCATTTTGGTGAAAATTTTGACCATTCATGAAAACTTGTTTTTTTCCATGAAAAATGACTCAAATGAGTGGGAAAATGCATGGGCATGGTAAATTGGACCAAATTTTGCTCAGAAAGGTGAAAAAAGCACTTTTAAATTTTTGACCCAAATCAGAAAAAAAACGTAGACCCGCGGTATGTCATTTTGGCGAAAATTTTGACCATTCATGAAACCTTGTTTTTTCCATGAAAAATGACTCAAATGAGTGGGAAAATGCATGGGCATGGTAAATTGGACCAAATTTTGCTCAGAAATGTGAAAAAAGCACTTTTCAATTTTTGACACAAATCAGAAAAAAACGTAGACCCGCGGTATGTCATTTTGGTGAAAATTTTGACCATTCATGAAACCTTGTTTTTTCCATGAAAAATGACTCAAATGAGTGGGAAAATGCATGGGCATGGTAAATTGGACCAAATTTTGCTCAGAAATGTGAAAAAAGCACTTTTAAATTTTTGACCCAAATCAGAAAAAAACGTAGACCCACGGTATGTCATTTTGTTGAAAATTTTGACCATTCATGAAACCTTGTTTTTTCCATGAAAAATGACTCAAATGAGTGGGAAAATGCATGGGCATGGTAAATTGGGACAAATTTTGCTCAGAAATGTGTCAAAAGGCACCTTTCAATTTTTGAACCAAATCAGAAAAAAACGTAGACCCGCGGTATGTCATTTTGGTGAAAATTTTGACCATTCATGAAACATTGTTTTTTCCATGAAAAATGACTTAAACGAGTGGGAAAATGCACGGGCATGGTAAATTGGGACAAATTTTGCTCAGAAATGTGAAAAAAAGCACTTTTCAATTTTTGACCCAAATCAGAAAAAAACGTAGACCCGCGGTATGTCATTTTGGTGAAAATTTTGACCATTCATGAAACCTTGTTTTTTCCATGAAAAATGACTCAAATGAGTGGGAAAATGCATGGGCATGGTAAATTGGACCAAATTTTGCTCAGAAATGTGAAAAAAGCACTTTTAAATTTTTGACACAAATCAGAAAAAAACGTAGACCCGCGGTATGTCATTTTGGCGAAAATTTTGACCATTCATGAAACCTTGTTTTTTCCATGAAAAATGACTCAAATGAGTGGGAAAATGCATGGGCATGGTAAATTGGACCAAATTTTGCTCAGAAATGTGAAAAAAGCACTTTTAAATTTTTGACACAAATCAGAAAAAAACGTAGACCCGCGGTATGTCATTTTGGCGAAAATTTTGACCATTCATGAAACCTTGTTTTTTCCATGAAAAATGACTCAAATGAGTGGAAAAATGCATGGGCATGGTAAATTGGACCAAATTTTGCTCAGAAATGTGAAAAAAGCACTTTTAAATTTTTGACAAAAATCAGAAAAAAACGTAGACCCGCGGTATGTCATTTTGGCGAGAATTTTGACCATTCATGAAAACATGTTTTTTTCCATGAAAAATGACTCAAATGAGTGGGAAAATGCATGGGTATGGTAAATTGGACCAAATTTTGCTCAGAAATGTGAAAAAAACACTTTCCAATTTTTGACCCAAATCAGAAAAAAACGTAGACGTATGTCATTTTGGTGAATATTTTGACCATTCATGAAACCTTGTTTTTTCCATGAAAAATGACTCAAATGAGTGGGGAAATGCATGGGCATGGTAAATTGGGACAAATTTTGCTCAGAAATGTGTCAAAAGGCACTTTTCAATTTTTGATCCAAAATAAGAAAAAAACGTAGACCCGCGGTATGTCATTTTGGCAAAAATTTTGACCATTCATGATAACTTGTTTTTTTCATGAAAAATGACTCAAATGAGTGGGAAAATGCATGGGCATGGTAAATTGGAACAAATTTTGCTCAGAAATGTGACAAAAAGCACTTTTCAATTTTTGACCCAAATCAGAAAAACTTGTAGACCCGCGGTATGTCATTTTGGTGAAAATTTTGACCATTCATGAAACCTTGTTTTTTCCATGAAAAATAACTCAAATGAGTGGGGAAATGCATGGGCATGGTAAATTGGACCAAATTTTGCTCAGAAAAGTGAAAAAAGCACTTTTAAATTTTTGACACAAATCAGAAAAAAACGTAGACCCGCGGAATGTCATTTTGGCGAAAATTTTGACCATTCATGAAACCTTGTTTTTTCCATGAAAAATGACTCAAAAGAGTGGGAAAATGCATGGGCATGGTAAATTGGACCAAATTTTGCTCAGAAATGTGAAAAAAAGCACTTTTCAATTTTTTGACCCAAATCAGAAAAAGACCCGCGGTATGTCATTTTGGTGAAAATTTTGACCATTCATGAAAACTTGTTTTTTTCATGAAAAATGACTCAAATGAGTGGGAAAATGCATGGGCATGGTAAATTGGACCAAATTTTGCTCAGAAATGTGAAAAAAGCACTTTTAAATTTTTGACACAAATCAGAAAAAAACGTAGACCCGCGGTATGTCATTTTGGTGAAAATTTTGACCATTCATGAAACCTTGTTTTTTCCATGAAAAATGACTCAAATGAGTGGAAAAATGCATGGGCATGGTAAATTGAACCAAATTTTGCTCAGAAATGTGATAAAAGCACTTTTAAATTTTTGACACAAATCAGAAAAAAACATAGACCCGCGGTATGTCATTTTGGTGAAAATTTTGACCATTCATGAAAACTTGTTTTTTCCATGAAAAATGACTCAAATGAGTGGGAAAATGCATGGGCATGGTAAATTGGACCAAATTTTGCTCAGAAATGTGAAAAAAGCACTTTTAAATTTTTGACACAAATCAGAAAAAAACGTAGACCCGCGGTATGTCATTTTGGTGAAAATTTTGACCGTTCATGAAACCTTGTTTTTTCCATGAAAAATTACTCAAATGAGTGGGAAAATGCATGGGCATGGTAAATTGGACCAAATTTTGCTCAGAAATGTGAAAAAAGCACTTTTAAATTTTTGAACCAAATCAGAAAAAAACGTAGACCCGCGGTATGTCATTTTGGTGAAAATTTTGACCATTCATGAAACATTGTTTTTTCCATGAAAAATGACTTAAACGAGTGGGAAAATGCACGGGCATGGTAAATTGGGACAAATTTTGCTCAGAAATGTGAAAAAAAGCACTTTTCAATTTTTGACCCAAATCAGAAAAAAACGTAGACCCGCGGTATGTCATTTTGGTGAAAATTTTGACCATTCATGAAACCTTGTTTTTTCCATGAAAAATGACTCAAATGAGTGGGAAAATGCATGGGCATGGTAAATTGGACCAAATTTTGCTCAGAAATGTGAAAAAAGCACTTTTAAATTTTTGACACAAATCAGAAAAAAACGTAGACCCGCGGTATGTCATTTTGGCGAAAATTTTGACCATTCATGAAACCTTGTTTTTTCCATGAAAAATGACTCAAATGAGTGGGAAAATGCATGGGCATGGTAAATTGGACCAAATTTTGCTCAGAAATGTGAAAAAAGCACTTTTAAATTTTTGACAAAAATCAGAAAAAAACGTAGACCCGCGGTATGTCATTTTGGCGAGAATTTTGACCATTCATGAAAACATGTTTTTTTTCCATGAAAAATGACTCAAATGAGTGGGAAAATGCATGGGTATGGTATATTGGACCAAATTTTGCTCAGAAATGTTAAAAAAATACTTTCCAATTTTTGACCCAAATCAGAAAAAAACGTAGACCCGCGGTATGTCATTTTGGTGAATATTTTGACCATTCATGAAACCTTGTTTTTTCCATGAAAAATGACTCAAATGAGTGGGGAAATGCATGGGCATGGTAAATTGGGACAAATTTTGCTCAGAAATGTGTCAAAAGGCACTTTTCAATTTTTGATCCAAAATAAGAAAAAAACGTAGACCCGCGGTATGTCATTTTGGCAAAAATTTTGACCATTCATGATAACTTGTTTTTTTCATGAAAAATGACTCAAATGAGTGGAAAAATGCATGGGCATGGTAAATTGGACCAAATTTTGCTCAGAAATGTGAAAAAAGCACTTTTCAATTTTTGACCCAAATCAGAAAAAAACGTAGACCCGCGGTATGTCATTTTGGTGAAAATTTTGACCATTCATGAAACATTGTTTTGTCCATGAAAAATGACTTAAACGACTGGGAAAATGCACGGGCATGGTAAATTGGGACAAATTTTGCTCAGAAATGTGAAAAAAAAAGCACTTTTCAATTTTTGACCCAAATCAGAAAAAAACGTAGACCCGCGGTATGTCATTTTGGTGAAAATTTTGACCATTTATGAAACCTTGTTTTTTCCATGAAAAATGACTCAAATGAGTGGGAAAATGCATGGGCATGGTAAATTGGACCAAATTTTGCTCAGAAATGTGACAAAAGGCACTTTTCAATTTTTGACACAAATCAGAAAAAAACGTAGACCCGCGGTATGTCATTTTGGCGAAAATTTTGACCATTCGTGAAACCTTGTTTTTTCCATGAAAAATAACTCAAATGAGTGGGAAAATGCATGGGCATGGTAAATTGGACCAAATTTTGCTCAGAAATGTGACAAAAGGCACTTTTCAATTTTTGACCCAAATCAGAAAAAAACGTAGACCCGCGGTATGTCATTTTGGTGAACATTTTGACCATTCATGAAACCTTGTTTTTTCCATGAAAAATGACTCAAATGAGTGGGAAAATGCATGGGCATGGTAAATTGGAACAAATTTTGCTCAGAAATGTGACAAAAAGCACTTTTAAATTTTTGACCCAAATCAGAAAAAAACGTAGACCCGCGGTATGTCATTGTGGTGAAAATTTTGACCTTAGAAAAAAACAAAAAAAAACACTCAGAAAAAAACGTTTTTTTTCATTTTGGTGAAAATTTTGACCATTCATGAAACCCTGTTTTTTCCATGAAAAATGACTGAAATGAGTGGGAAATGCATGGGCATGGTAAATTGGGACAAATTTTGCTCAGAAAATGTGTCAAAAGGCACTTTTCAATTTTTGACCCAAATCAGAAAAAAACGTAGACCCGCGGTATGTCATTTTGGTGAAAATTTTGACCATTCATGAAACCTTGTTTTTTCCATGAAAAATGACTCAAATGAGTGGGAAAATGCATGGGCATGGAAAATTGGACCAAATTTTGCTCAGAAATGTGAAAAAAGCACTTTTCAATTTTTGACCCAAATCAGAAAAAAATATAGACCCGCGCGGTATGTCATTTTGGTGAAAATTTTGACCATTCATGAAACCTTGTTTTTTCCATGAAAAATGACTGAAATGAGTGGGGAAATGCATGGGCATGGTAAATTGGGACAAATTTTTCTCAGAAAATGTGTCAAAAGGCACTTTTCAATTTTTGACCCAAATCAGAAAAAAACGTAGACCCGCGCGGTATGTCATTTTGGTGAAAATTTTGACCATTCATGAAACATTGTTTTTTCCATGAAAAATGACTTAAACGACTGGGAAAATGCACGGGCATGGTAAATTGGGACAAATTTTGCTCAGAAATGTGAAAAAAAAAGCACTTTTCAATTTTTGACCCAAATCAGAAAAAAACGTAGACCCGCGGTATGTCATTTTGGTGAAAATTTTGACCATTTATGAAACCTTGTTTTTTCCATGAAAAATGACTCAAATGAGTGGGAAAATGCATGGGCATGGTAAATTGGACCAAATTTTGCTCAGAAATGTGAAAAAAGCACTTTTAAATTTTTGACACAAATCAGAAAAAAACGTAGACCCGCGGTATGTCATTTTGGTGAAAATTTTGACCATTCATGAAACCTTGTTTTTTCCATGAAAAATGACTCAAATGAGTGGGAAAATGCATGGGCATGGTAAATTGGGACAAATTTTGCTCAGAAATGTGTCAAAAGGCACTTTTCAATTTTTGACCCAAATCAGAAAAAAACGTAGACCCGCGGTATGTCATTTTGGCAAAAATTTTGACCATTCGTGAAACCTTGTTTTTTCCATGAAAAATAACTCAAATGAGTGGGAAAATGCATGGGCATGGTAAATTGGACCAAATTTTGCTCAGAAATGTGACAAAAGGCACTTTTCAATTTTTGACCCAAATCAGAAAAAAACGTAGACCCGCGGTATGTCATTTTGGTGAACATTTTGACCATTCATGAAACCTTGTTTTTTCCATGAAAAATGACTCAAATGAGTGGGAAAATGCATGGGCATGGTAAATTGGAACAAATTTTGCTCAGAAATGTGACAAAAAGCACTTTTAAATTTTTGACCCAAATCAGAAAAAAACGTAGACCCGCGGTATGTCATTTTGGTGAAAATTTTGACCTTAGAAAAAAACAAAAAAACACTCAGAAAAAAACGTTTTTTTCATTTTGGTGAAAATTTTGACCATTCATGAAACCCTGTTTTTTCCATGAAAAATGACTGAAATGAGTGGGAAATGCATGGGCATGGTAAATTGAGACAAATTTTGCTCAGAAAATGTGTCAAAAGGCACTTTTCAATTTTTGACCCAAATCAGAAAAAAACGTAGACCCGCGGTATGTCATTTTGGTGAAAATTTTGACCATTCATGAAACCTTGTTTTTTCCATGAAAAATGACTCAAATGAGTGGGAAAATGCATGGGCATGGTAAATTGGGACAAATTTTGCTCAGAAATGTGAAAAAAAGCACTTTTCAATTTTTTGACCAAAATCAGAAAAAGACCCGCGGTATGTCATTTTGGTGAAAATTTTGACCATTCATGAAACCTTGTTTTTTCCATGAAAAATGACTCAAATGAGTGGGAAAATGCATGGGCATGGTAAATTGGGACAAATTTTGCTCAGAAATGTGAAAAAAGCACTTTTCAATTTTTGACCCAAATCAGAAAAAAACGTAGACCCGCGGTATGTCATTTTGGCGAAAATTTTGACCATTCATGAAAACTTGTTTTTTTCATGAAAAATGACTCAAATGAGTGGGAAAAAGCATTGGCATGGTAAATTGGGACAAATTTTACTCAGAAATGTGAAAAAAAAGCACTTTTCAATTTTTGACCCAAATCAGAAAAACACGTAGACCTGCGGTATGTCATTTGGTGAACATTTTGACCATTCATGAAACCTTGTTTTTTTCATGAAAAATGACTCAAATGAGTGGGAAAATGCATGGGCATGGTAAATTGGACCAAATTTTGCTCAGAAATGTGAAAAAAGCACTTTTAAATTTTTGACACAAATCAGAAAAAAACGTAGACCCGCGGTATGTCATTTTGGTGAAAATTTTGACCATTCATGAAACCTTGTTTTTTCCATGAAAAATGACTCAAATGAGTGGGAAAATGCATGGGCATGGTAAATTGGGACAAATTTTGCTCAGAAATGTGAAAAAAGCACTTTTAAATTTTTGACCCAAATCAGAAAAAAACGTAGACCCGCGGTATGTCATTTTGGTGAAAATTTTGACCATTCATGAAACCTTGATTTTTCCATGAAAAATGACTCAAATGAGTGGGAAAATGCATGGGCATGGTAAATTGGGACAAATTTTGCTCAGAAATGTGTCAAAAGGCACTTTTCAATTTTTGACCCAAATCAGAAAAAAACGTAGACCCGCGGTATGTCATTTTGGCAAAAATTTTGACCATTCGTGAAACCTTGTTTTTTCCATGAAAAATAACTCAAATGAGTGGGAAAATGCATGGGCATGGTAAATTGGACCAAATTTTGCTCAGAAATGTGACAAAAGGCACTTTTCAATTTTTGACCCAAATCAGAAAAAAACGTAGACCCGCGGTATGTCATTTTGGTGAACATTTTGACCATTCATGAAACCTTGTTTTTTCCATGAAAAATGACTCAAATGAGTGGGAAAATGCATGGGCATGGTAAATTGGAACAAATTTTGCTCAGAAATGTGACAAAAAGCACTTTTAAATTTTTGACCCAAATCAGAAAAAAACGTAGACCCGCGGTATGTCATTTTGGTGAAAATTTTGACCTTAGAAAAAAACAAAAAAACACTCAGAAAAAAACGTTTTTTTCATTTTGGTGAAAATTTTGACCATTCATGAAACCCTGTTTTTTCCATGAAAAATGACTGAAATGAGTGGGAAATGCATGGGCATGGTAAATTGAGACAAATTTTGCTCAGAAAATGTGTCAAAAGGCACTTTTCAATTTTTGACCCAAATCAGAAAAAAACGTAGACCCGCGGTATGTCATTTTGGTGAAAATTTTGACCATTCATGAAACCTTGTTTTTTCCATGAAAAATGACTCAAATGAGTGGGAAAATGCATGGGCATGGTAAATTGGGACAAATTTTGCTCAGAAATGTGAAAAAAAGCACTTTTCAATTTTTTGACCAAAATCAGAAAAAGACCCGCGGTATGTCATTTTGGTGAAAATTTTGACCATTCATGAAACCTTGTTTTTTCCATGAAAAATGACTCAAATGAGTGGGAAAATGCATGGGCATGGTAAATTGGGACAAATTTTGCTCAGAAATGTGAAAAAAGCACTTTTCAATTTTTGACCCAAATCAGAAAAAAACGTAGACCCGCGGTATGTCATTTTGGCGAAAATTTTGACCATTCATGAAAACTTGTTTTTTTCATGAAAAATGACTCAAATGAGTGGGAAAAAGCATTGGCATGGTAAATTGGGACAAATTTTACTCAGAAATGTGAAAAAAAAGCACTTTTCAATTTTTGACCCAAATCAGAAAAACACGTAGACCTGCGGTATGTCATTTGGTGAACATTTTGACCATTCATGAAACCTTGTTTTTTTCATGAAAAATGACTCAAATGAGTGGGAAAATGCATGGGCATGGTAAATTGGACCAAATTTTGCTCAGAAATGTGAAAAAAAGCACTTTTCAATTTTTGACCCAAATCAGAAAAACACGTAGACACGCGGTATGTTATTTTGGTGAAAATTTTGACCATTCATGAAACCTTGTTTTTTCCATGAAAAATGACTCAAATGAGTGGGAAAATGCATGGGCATGGTAAATTGGACCAAATTTTGCTCAGAAATGTGAAAAAAGCACTTTTCAATTTTTGACCCAAATCAGTAAAAAACGTAGACCCGCGGTATGTCATTTTGGTGAAAATTTTGACCATTCATGAAACCTTGTTTTTTCCATGAAAAATGACTGAAATGAGTGGGGAAATGCATGGGCATGGTAAATTGGGACAAATTTTTCTCAGAAAATGTGTCAAAAGGCACTTTTCAATTTTTGACCCAAATCAGAAAAAAACGTAGACCCGCGGTATGTCATTTTGGCAAAAATTTTGACCATTCGTGAAACCTTGTTTTTTCCATGAAAAATAACTCAAATGAGTGGGAAAATGCATGGGCATGGTAAATTGGACCAAATTTTGCTCAGAAATGTGACAAAAGCACTTTTCAATTTTTGACCCAAATCAGAAAAAAACGTAGACCCGCGGTATGTCATTTTGGTGAACATTTTGACCATTCATGAAACCTTGTTTTTTCCATGAAAAATGACTCAAATGAGTGGGAAAATGCATGGGCATGGTAAATTGGAACAAATTTTGCTCAGAAATGTGACAAAAAGCACTTTTAAATTTTTGACCCAAATCAGAAAAAAACGTAGACCCGCGGTATGTCATTTTGGTGAAAATTTTGACCTTAGAAAAAAACAAAAAAACACTCAGAAAAAAACGTTTTTTTCATTTTGGTGAAAATTTTGACCATTCATGAAACCCTGTTTTTTCCATGAAAAATGACTGAAATGAGTGGGAAATGCATGGGCATGGTAAATTGAGACAAATTTTGCTCAGAAAATGTGTCAAAAGGCACTTTTCAATTTTTGACCCAAATCAGAAAAAAACGTAGACCCGCGGTATGTCATTTTGGTGAAAATTTTGACCTTTCATGAAACCTTATTTTTTCCATGAAAAACGACTCAAATGAGTGGGAAAATGCATGGGCATGGAAAATTGGACCAAATTTTGCTCAGAAATGTGAAAAAAGCACTTTTAAATTTTTGACACAAATCAGAAAAAAAACGTAGACCCGCGGTATGTCATTTTGGTGAAAATTTTGACCATTCATGAAACCTTGTTTTTTCCATGAAAAATGACTCAAATGAGTGGGAAAATGCATGGGCATGGTAAATTGGGACAAATTTTGCTCAGAAATGTGAAAAAAAGCACTTTTCAATTTTTTGACCAAAATCAGAAAAAGACCCGCGGTATGTCATTTTGGTGAAAATTTTGACCATTCATGAAACCTTGTTTTTTCCATGAAAAATGACTCAAATGAGTGGGAAAATGCATGGGCATGGTAAATTGGGACAAATTTTGCTCAGAAATGTGAAAAAAGCACTTTTCAATTTTTGACCCAAATCAGAAAAAAACGTAGACCCGCGGTATGTCATTTTGGCGAAAATTTTGACCATTCATGAAAACTTGTTTTTTTCATGAAAAATGACTCAAATGAGTGGGAAAAAGCATTGGCATGGTAAATTGGGACAAATTTTACTCAGAAATGTGAAAAAAAAGCACTTTTCAATTTTTGACCCAAATCAGAAAAACACGTAGACCTGCGGTATGTCATTTGGTGAACATTTTGACCATTCATGAAACCTTGTTTTTTTCATGAAAAATGACTCAAATGAGTGGGAAAATGCATGGGCATGGTAAATTGGACCAAATTTTGCTCAGAAATGTGAAAAAAGCACTTTTCAATTTTTGACCCAAATCAGAAAAACACGTAGACCCGCGGTATGTCATTTTGGTGAAAATTTTGACCATTCATGAAACCTTGTTTTTTCCATGAAAAATGACTCAAATGAGTGGGAAAATGCATGGGCATGGTAAATTGGACCAAATTTTGCTCAGAAATGTGAAAAAAGCACTTTTCAATTTTTGACCCAAATCAGTAAAAAACGTAGACCCGCGGTATGTCATTTTGGTGAAAATTTTGACCATTCATGAAACCTTGTTTTTTCCATGAAAAATGACTCAAACGAGTGGGAAAATACATGATCATGGAAAATTGGACCAAATTTTGCTCAGAAATGTGAAAAAAGCACTTTTCAATTTTTGACCCAAATCAGAAAAAAACATAGACCCGCGCGGTATGTCATTTTGGTGAAAATTTTGACCATTCATGAAACCTTGTTTTTTCCATGAAAAATGACTGAAATGAGTGGGGAAATGCATGGGCATGGTAAATTGGGACAAATTTTTCTCAGAAAATGTGTCAAAAGGCACTTTTCAATTTTTGACCCAAATCAGAAAAAAACGTAGACCCGCGGTATGTCATTTTGGTGAAAATTTTGACCATTCATGAAACCTTGTTTTTTTCATGAAAAATGACTCAAATGAGTGGGAAAATGCATGGGCATGGTAAATTGGACCAAATTTTGCTCAGAAATGTGAAAAAAGCACTTTTCAATTTTTGACCCAAATCAGAAAAAAACGTAGACCCGCGGTATGTCATTTTGGTGAAAATTTTGACCATTCATGAAACCTTGTTTTTTCCATGAAAAATGACTCAAACGAGTGGGAAAATGCATGATCATGGAATATTGGACCAAATTTTGCTCAGAAATGTGAAAATTCAATTCAATTCAATTCAATTCAATTTTATTTATATAGCGCTTTTTACAACAAAGGTTGTCACAAAGCCGCTTTACAGGAAAAACAGGTCCACGCCTCTTATGAGCAGCACCACAGAGATGCCAATTTTATGGTGACACAGTGGCAAGGAAAAACTCCCTTTAAGAGGAAGAAACCTTGGAAGGAACCAAGACTCAGTCCGAGGAACCCATCCTACTCGGGTTGACCCGCTCAGTACAAACAAACAACAAACAAATAACAGAACAAAACAGTACAGAGAATTAATGTGAACTATGGCTAATATAACAGGTACTAATTTATGAATATAAGAATGTGATGGGCACAAACTATAGAGCTATGGCTAATACAGAAACAGATACTGAGTGTGTTAATGGTAATCAGTGCAGGGTTGCAGAGCCGGAGAACAACACAGCGGGCAGTGGAGAGCCAGGCTGGGAACATCAGGAACAGGGCATCTCCATACATGTAAAAGAGATAGATAGAGAAAACAGAAAGGGAAGGAAGAGAGAAAAAAAAAGCAGGAGTTAGAAGGGTTGTGAAATAATTCTGATGAATAGAAGGACAGGGCTGATTCCTGAAAGCTGGAACCACAGACGGACACATCCAGGAAGACCGGCCGGCCAGGCGTCTCACCAGGCTTTCTCATGTGAGAAAGATAGAGATAGAGAACAGAGAGGGGAGGGAAGAAAAAGGGGTTAGAATGGTTTTATAAAACTCTGCTGGAGTGGGATGGGCACTGGTAGCAGCAGCTCAGGACATGGGGAGAGAAAGAGAAAGCAGATGATTAGGACAGGGTTTATATTTGCTGGATAAGCTGTAAGAGGAAGAAAATTGTAATGAGACATTACTCAAAAGCTTGAGCAAATAGAAATGTTTTGAGTCTAGATTTAAAGATTGAGAGTGTGTCTGAGTCCCGTATATTAATAGGGAGGCTATTCCAAAATTGGGGAGCTTTATAAAAGAACGCTCTTCCTCCTGCATAGTTTTTTCTAATGCGCGGGACTAATAACAGGCCAGCGTCTTGGGAGCGGAGTGAACGCGGCGGATTGTAAGGAGTAAGGAGTTCCTGTAGATAATGCGGGGCCAGACCATTAAGGGATTTATACGTCAGGAGAAGTATTTTATAATCTATACGAAATCTAACAGGTAGCCAATGTAGGGATGAAAGAATAGGTGTAATGTGATCGAACTTTCTAGCTCTGGTAAGCACTCTTGCGGCTGCATTCTGAACTAGCTGGAGTTTATGGAGTAATTTATGTGGACTTCCAGCCAACAACGCGTTGCAGTAGTCCAGCCTGGAGGTTATGAATGCATGTACCAGCTTCTCAGCATCTTCCAGAGAGAGTATACTGCGGATTTTAGCTATATTTCTTAAGTGGAAGAATGCAATTTTGACTATGCTACATATGTGAGCATCAAACGAAAGAATTGGGTCAAAGATGACCCCAAGGTTTCTCACAGTTTTACCAGGTATAATTAAATGACCGTCTATGTCTACAGTATTAACATTTATGTTTTTATCAATATTAGGACCTAATAGAAGGACCTCAGTTTTATCAGAATTAAGTAAGAGAAAGTTGTGTGTCATCCAATTTTTAATGTCTTTAATACAGTCTGTTATTTGATTTATACAGAGCTCCTCGTTGGGTTTAGCAGATATGTAAAGTTGCGCGTCATCAGCATAGCAGTGAAAGTTAATACCATGCCTACGGATAATTTTACCCAGTGGTAGCATATAAAGAGTAAAGAGTAATGGACCCAGTATTGATCCTTGAGGGACACCATATTTTACTCTAGACTGATAAGAGCATTCGTTATTTAAGTAAACACACTGGAATCGATCTCTCAGATAAGATCTGAACCAGGTGAGGGCTGATCCTTTAATTCCTATAAGATTTTCTAACCTATCAAGTAGAATAGCGTGATCTATGGTGTCAAAGGCAGCACTTAGATCTAGCAGTACAAGGATGGCATTACTGCCCCTATCAAGAGCTGAAAGTAAATCATTAGTTACTCTAAGTAGAGTTGTTTCAGTACTATGGTTTTGTCTAAATCCAGATTGAAAAACCTCATGCATACTATTACTTTGTAGATACAAGCGCAGCTGGTTAAACACAATTTTTTCTAGGATTTTGGCTATAAAGGAAAGATTAGAAATTGGTCTATAATTATCAAGCTCGCGGGGGTCCAGATTTGGCTTTTTGATAATGGGCTTAATGACCGCCAATTTAAGAGAATTGGGTACGTAGCCCATGCTAAGGGATGAATTTACTATTTCTAGTAATGATTTTCCCACCTTTGGCAGTGCCTGTTTCAATAATTGTGTGGGTACTGGATCTAATATACATGATGTTGACTTTGATGAGTTAATTACACTAAGTAAATCTTTTTCTGTAACCGGGCTGAAACACTCTAGGTGTGTCTCAGAGCTGGAGCAGCATTCATCGATATCTATAAGTAAATTTTGGGGGTGATACTGAATTTTTTGTCTAATGCTATTAATTTTATCATCAAAGAACTTCATGAAATCATTACTATTAATGTCGACAGGGATAACGGAGCTAGTTTGTTTTTGACTGCCGGTGAGTTTAGCCACAGTAGTGAAAAGGAATCTAGGATTGTCTCTATTTTTCTCAATAAGCGATGAAATATACTGGGATTTTGTTTTAATTAGGGCTTTTTTGTAGTCTGTGAGACTATGCTGCCATGCTAGCCGGAAACATTCTAGTTTTGTGTGTCGCCATTTACGTTCAAAGTTACGAGCGGTTTGTTTTAATGTACGTGTGTGGTCATTATACCACGGTGCTAGCTTTTTATCCCTGATTTGTTTTATTTTTGTCGGCGCTACGCGGTCAAGGTTAGAGCGGAGCACAGTTTGTAGATTTTCTGTTTTGTGCTCGAGATCATGCTCATAGGACGGAAGGGAGATGGTTAAGTCGGGGAGTTTATTTACAAATTCATTAGCAATTGCGGTTGTTATTTTACGCTTGCTGATATAGCGGGGAGGGAGGAGGATATTTTGATTAAAAACTATTTCAAACATAATTAGATAATGATCGGATATTGAGTCATGTTGAGAAAGAGTAACTATATTCTCAGCCTCAATACCCAGTGTCAAAACTAAGTCTAATGTATGACTACATCGGTGAGTGGGGCCAATTACATTTTGTTTAAAGCCTAGAGCATCTAAAACTGATTTAAATGCAATTTTTAGTGGATCCTGGTCCTTTTCAAAGTGGATATTAAAGTCTCCAACAATTATGATCTTATCAGAAAGAAGAATTACTGCTGCTAGAAAGTCAGCAAATTCACTAATAAAATTTGAGTATGGTCCAGGAGGACGATACAGTGTTATAAGCAGAAACGAATGCTGCGTTTTGGAAGCAGGAGACGGGCCTGCTACAACCCCTGGCAAAAAGTATGGAATCACCAGTCTTGGATGAGCACTTCTTCAGACATTTTATTCTGTAAAACAAACTCTGATCAAAAACATGATACAAAAATAAGGTCATTCCAAAGTGCAACTTGTTGGCTTTCAGGAACACTCAAAGAAATGAAGAAAAAACATTGTGGAAGTCAGTGAATGTTACTTTTATTGACCAACCACAGGGAAAAAAATATGGAATCACTCAATTCTGAGGAAAAAAGTATGGAATCATGAAAAACAGATAAACAAAAGATGATTCAAAATACATCACTAGTATTTAGTTGCACCACCTTTGGCTTTTATAACGGCTTTCAGTCTCTGAGGCATGGACTTGATGAGTGACAAACAGTTTTCTGCATCAATTTGGTGCCAACTCTCTTTGATAGCAGTTGCCAGATCAGCTTTGCAGGTCGGAGCCTTCTTGTGGACCATTTTTTTTCAATTTCCACCACAGGTTTTCAATTGGGTTGAGATCTGGACTATTTGCAGGCCATGACATCAACTGAATGTGTCTTTCTCCAAGGAATGCCTTCACTGTTTTTGCCCTATGGCACGATGCATTGTCATCTTGGAAAATTATTTCATTATCTCCAAACATCTGTTCAATTGAAGGGATGAGAAAACTGTCCAAAATGTCAATGTAAACTTGTGCATTGATAGAAGAATTAACCACAGTCATCTCCCCAGTGCCTTTGCCTGACATGCAGCCCCATATCATCAAGGACTGTGGAAATTTGGTTGTTTTCTTCAGGCAGGCCTATTCATAAATCTCACTGGAACGGCACCAAACAAAAGTTCCAGCATCATCACCTTGTCCAATGCAGATTCTTGACTCATCACTGAAGATAACTTTCATACAGTCATCCACAGTCCATGATTGCCTCTCCTTAGCCCACTGCAGTCTTGATCTTTTATGTTTAGGTGTCAATGATGGTTTTCTTTTAGCTTTCCTGTATTGAAATCCCATTTCCTTTAGGCGATTTCTTACGGTTCGGTCACATACATTGGCTCCATTTATGCTTCATCTGTTTAGTTGTACTTTTTCGGTTTTCAAGACAAATGGCCTTAAGTTGCTTGTCTTGACGCTTTGATGTCTTTCTTGGTCTACCAGTACGCTTGGCTTTAACAACCATTCCATGCTGTTTGTATTTAGTCCATATCTTGGATACAGCTGACTGTGAACAGCCCACATCTTTAGCAACCATGCGTGAAGAGTTACCTTCTTCAAGAAGTTTCACAATCCTCTCTTTTGTTTCAAGAGACATTTCTCTTGTTGGAGCCATGGTTCTTGCCACTCTAATTCGTCCAGCAGCCCTCCAAGGTGTCATGACTGCAGGTGTTTTTAACTGCAGACTAACGAGCAGATCTAATCTGAGGCAGGTGTCCATTTAGGGAAAGGAAATTGACTGGGTGTGTCCTTATTTTCTACCTTCAATTTGAGTGATTCCATACTTTTTTCCTCAGAATTGAGTGATTCCATATTTTTTTCCCTGTGGTTGGTCAATAAAAGTAACATTCACTGACTTCCACAATGTTTTTTCTTCATTTCTTTGAGTGTTCCTGAAAGCCAACAAGTTGTACTTTGGAATGACCTTATTTTTGTATCATGTTTTTGATCAGAGTTTGTTTTACAGAATGAAATGTCTGAAGGAGTGCTCATCCAAGACTGGTGATTCCATACTTTTTGCCAGGGGTTGTACTTTAAGACTAAGAACTTCAAACGACTTAGCATCCAATTGTGAGTTTTGAGATATACCTAACATTGAGTCATAGATTGTGGCAACACCACCGCCACGACCAGAGCTGCGTGGGTAACTGAAATAGCTAAAACCTGGGGGGGTAGACTCATTTAAAGCGATATATTCATCAGGTTTAATCCAGGTTTCACACAGACATAGTGCATTAAGGTGATTATCAGTAATAATATCATTAACAATAACTGATTTTGGTGCTAGCGATCTTATATTTAATAGCCCTAGTTTCATACGGACGCTGCTGGTACTCTGAGAGACGGATGCTGTCGTTTTAATTTTAATAAGATTATTAAAACAGATTTTCTGAGTTTTTCGGTTTCGAGCGACACGGGGGACAGACATAGTCTCAATCCTACAAGGTAAAAATGCACTTGTATCTGAAAAAGGCACATAATTAAAACTCACAGCCTTATGCACAGGAAAGTGGCAAGATAACTCATTAGAACAATGTATATTACTAAACTGCCCATTACTTAGACCACTAACCTGGCCGGTATGACTGGTTAGGGCCAGTCAGTCCCGGCGTAGCACCGCCTCAATGTTACCAGAGAGGACGGTGGATCCCAGGCGGCTGGGGTGAAGCCCGTCTCGGTGGAAGAGGGCTGGACGTTCCCGAAAACTCTCCCAGTTGTCCACGTAGCCAACTCCACTAGCAGAGCACCAGTCCCGCAGCCAGCAGTGGAGAGCGTAGAGGCGGCTGAACGGCTGGCTCCCGCGGCGGTAGGTGGGCATCGGACCAGAGATGAGGAGGCGGGCGCGGGTCAGTCTGCGAGCGGTGTCCAGAAGAGTGCGAAAGTGCTCCTTCAGGACCTCACTGCGCCGGGCGGACGTGTCGTTGGTACCCACATGCAGGATGACGGTGCCGGGGTCCCCGCGATGCCGAAGCACCGTAGGAAGCCGCCGGGCGACGTCCAGGACCCGAGCTCCTGGAAAACACGACACTGCAGCATTACTCTTAGCGTTAGACACCTTTAAATGCCTAACAATGGAATCTCCGACAATGAGGGTACTGCCCTTATCTGTTTTCCTCGGGGCTGGGGGAGATGAAGGAGACGACGGCGACGAGCTGAGGACCTCAAACCGGTTTGCGGAGGCAAAATCCGGCTGAGAAGGTAGGGGGGAAACCCGCTTTCCTCGGCCGCGCTGCCGCTCCCAGGCCCCTCCCGGAGCGGGGGTGAAGCAAACGACCGCCGGGGTCCGCCGCGCCGGCATCACCGGGTTGGAGACGGCCGCGAAGGCGGCGTCGCGGGATTCCTCCAGCCTAGTCCTCTGCCTGTGGAGCTCCGACTGCCTCTCGAGCAGGCGGTGGATCTGCTGATCCAGACGGACGAGCTCCTCGCTGAGTGTCAGGAGAGCACGATCCTCCGCACACGCCATTACCTCGAAGTAAGCACAAAACACACAAAAAAAACGGCAAAAATCGATAAATAACACAAAAATAATGGCTACCTGAGGGATTTTATAAGTTTAGGAAGGTTATAAGACGGTTAAAAGTTAATAAGTAGTAGAAAACGTAAACAAATAGCTAAAACAGAGAGGAGCTAAACAAACAGCAAGCAGGTACGCAGACCGGAAGTTGCGTCACTCACCGCGTCACTGGAGTTAAACTGGAAAAAAGCACTTTTCAATTTTTGACCCAAATCAGAAAAAAACGTAGACCCGCGGTATGTCATTTTGGTGAAAATTTTGACCATTCATGAAAACTTGTTTTTTTCATGAAAAATGACTCAAATGAGTGGGAAAATGCATGGGCATGGTAAATTGGACCAAATTTTGCTCAGAAATGTGAAAAAAGCACTTTTCAATTTTTGACCCAAATCAGAAAAAAACGTAGACCCGCGGTATGTCATTTTGGTGAAAATTTTGACCATTCATGAAACCTTGTTTTTTCCATGAAAAATGACTCAAATGAGTGGGAAAATGCATGGGCATGGTAAATTGGACCAAATTTTGCTCAGAAATGTGAAAAAAGCACTTTTAAATTTTTGACACAAATCAGAAAAAAAACGTAGACCCGCGGTATGTCATTTTGGCGAAAATTTTGACCATTCATGAAACCTTGTTTTTTCCATGAAAAATGACTCAAATGAGTGGGAAAATGCATGGGCATGGTAAATTGGACCAAATTTTGCTCAGAAATGTGAAAAAAGCACTTTTAAATTTTTGACACAAATCAGAAAAAAAACGTAGACCCGCGGTATGTCATTTTGGCGAAAATTTTGACCATTCATGAAACCTTGTTTTTTCCATGAAAAATGACTCAAATGAGTGGGAAAATGCATGGGCATGGTAAATTGGACCAAATTTTGCTCAGAAATGTGAAAAAAGCACTTTTAAATTTTTGACACGAATCAGAAAAAAACGTAGACCCGCGGTATGTCATTTTGGTGAATATTTTGACCATTCATGAAACCTTGTTTTTTCCATGAAAAATGACTCAAATGAGTGGGGAAATGCATGGGCATGGTAAATTGGGAAAAATTTTGCTCAGAAATGTGTCAAAAGGCACTTTTCAAATTTTGATCCAAATCAGAAAAAAACGTAGACCCGCGGTATGTCATTTTGGCAAAAATTTTGACCATTCATGATAACTTGTTTTTTTCATGAAAAATGACTCAAATGAGTGGGAAAATGCATGGGCATGGTAAATTGGAACAAATTTTGCTCAGAAATGTGACAAAAAGCACTTTTCAATTTTTGACCCAAATCAGAAAAACTTAATTTTGGTGAAAATTTTGACCATTCATGAAACCTTGTTTTTTCCATGAAAAATGACTCAAACGAGTGGGAAAATGCATGATCATGGAAAATTGGACCAAATTTTGCTCAGAAATGTGAAAAAAGCACTTTTAAATTTTTGACCCAAATCAGAAAAAAAACGTAGACCCGCGGTATGTCATTTTGGCGAAAATTTTGACCATTCATGAAACCTTGTTTTTTCCATGAAAAATGACTCAAATGAGTGGGAAAATGCATGGGCATGGTAAATTGGACCAAATTTTGCTCAGAAATGTGAAAAAAGCACTTTTCAATTTTTGACACAAATCAGAAAAAAACGTAGACCCGCGGTATGTCATTTTGGTGAAAATTTTGACCATTCATGAAACCTTGTTTTTTCCATGAAAAATGACTCAAATGAGTGGGAAAATGCATGGGCATGGTAAATTGGGACAAATTTTGCTCAGAAATGTGTCAAAAGGCACTTTTCAATTTTTGATCCAAAATAAGAAAAAAACGTAGACCCGCGGTATGTCATTTTGGCGAAAATTTTGACCATTCATGAAAACTTGTTTTTTTCATGAAAAATGACTCAAATTAGTGGGAAAATGCATGGGCATGGTAAATTGGACCAAATTTTGCTCAGAAATGTGAAAAAAGCACTTTTCAATTTTTGACCCAAATCAGAAAAACACGTAGACCCGCGGTATGTCATTTTGGTGAAAATTTTGACCATTCATAAAACCTTGTTTTTTTCCATGAAAAATGACTGAAATGAGTGGGAAAATGCATGGGCATGGAAAATTGGACCAAATTTTGCTCAGAAATGTGAAAAAAAGCACTTTTCAATTTTTGAACCAAATCAGAAAAACACGTAGACCCGCGGTATGTCATTTTGGTGAAAATTTTGACCATTCATGAAACCTTGTTTTTTCCATGAAAAATGACTCAAATGAGTGGGAAAATGCATTGGCATGGTAAATTGGGACAAATTTTGCTCAGAAATGTGACAAAAGGCACTTTTCAATTTTTGACCCAAATCAGAAAAAAACGTAGACCCGCGGTATGTCATTTTGGTGAAAATTTTGACCATTCATGAAAACTTGTTTTTTTCATGAAAAATGACTCAAATTAGTGGGAAAATGCATGGGCATGGTAAATTGGACCAAATTTTGCTCAGAAATGTGAAAAAAGCACTTTTCAATTTTTGACCCAAATCAGAAAAACACGTAGACCCGCGGTATGTCATTTTGGTGAAAATTTTGACCATTCATAAAACCTTGTTTTTTTCCATGAAAAATGACTGAAATGAGTGGGAAAATGCATGGGCATGGAAAATTGGACCAAATTTTGCTCAGAAATGTGAAAAAAAGCACTTTTCAATTTTTGAACCAAATCAGAAAAACACGTAGACCCGCGGTATGTCATTTTGGCGAAAATTTTGACCATTCATGAAAACTTGTTTTTTTCATGAAAAATGACTCAAATTAGTGGGAAAATGCATGGGCATGGTAAATTGGACCAAATTTTGCTCAGAAATGTGAAAAAAGCACTTTTCAATTTTTGACACAAATCAGAAAAAAACGTAGACCCGCGGTATGTCATTTTGGCGAAAATTTTGACCATTCATGAAAACTTGTTTTTTTCATGAAAAATGACTCAAATTAGTGGGAAAATGCATGGGCATGGTAAATTGGACCAAATTTTGCTCAGAAATGTGAAAAAAGCACTTTTCAATTTTTGACCCAAATCAGAAAAACACGTAGACCCGCGGTATGTCATTTTGGTGAAAATTTTGACCATTCATGAAAACTTGTTTTTTTCATGAAAAATGACTCAAATTAGTGGGAAAATGCATGGGCATGGTAAATTGGACCAAATTTTGCTCAGAAATGTGAAAAAAGCACTTTTCAATTTTTGACCCAAATCAGAAAAACACGTAGACCCGCGGTATGTCATTTTGGTGAAAATTTTGACCATTCATAAAACCTTGTTTTTTTCCATGAAAAATGACTGAAATGAGTGGGAAAATGCATGGGCATGGAAAATTGGACCAAATTTTGCTCAGAAATGTGAAAAAAAGCACTTTTCAATTTTTGAACCAAATCAGAAAAACACGTAGACCCGCGGTATGTCATTTTGGCGAAAATTTTGACCATTTATGAAAACTTGTTATTTTCATGAAAAATGACTCAAATTAGTGGGAAAATGCATGGGCATGGTAAATTGGACCAAATTTTGCTCAGAAATGTGAAAAAAAGCACTTTTCAATTTTTTACCCAAATCAGAAAAAAACGTAAACCCGCGGTATGTCATTTTGGTGAAAATTTTGACCATTCATGAAACCTTGTTTTTTCCATGAAAAATGACTCAAATGAGTGGGAAAATGCATTGGCATGGTAAATTGGGACAAATTTTGCTCAGAAATGTGACAAAAGGCACTTTTCAATTTTTGACCCAAATCAGAAAAAAACGTAGACCCGCGGTATGTCATTTTGGTGAAAATTTTGACCATTCATGAAACCTTATTTTTTCCTTGAAAAATTACTCAAATGAGTGGGAAAATGCATGGGCATGGTAAATTGGGACAAATTTTGCTCAGAAATGTGTCAAAAGGCACTTTTCAATTTTTGACCCAAATCAGATAAAAACATAGACCCGCGGTATGTCATTTTGGCGAAAATTTTGACCATTCATGAAAACTTGTTTTTTTCATGAAAAATGACTCAAATTAGTGGGAAAATGCATGGGCATGGTAAAATGGACCAAATTTTGCTCAGAAATGTGAAAAAAGCACTTTTCAATTTTTGACCCAAATCAGAAAAACACGTAGACCCGCGGTATGTCATTTTGGTGAAAATTTTGACCATTCATAAAACCTTGTTTTTTTCCATGAAAAATGACTGAAATGAGTGGGAAAATGCATGGGCATGGTAAATTGGACCAAATTTTGCTCAGAAATGTGAAAAAAAGCACTTTTCAATTTTTGAACCAAATCAGAAAAACACGTAGACCCGCGGTATGTCATTTTGGCGAAAATTTTGACCATTCATGAAAACTTGTTTTTTTCATGAAAAATGACTCAAATTAGTGGGAAAATGCATGGGCATGGTAAATTGGACCAAATTTTGCTCAGAAATGTGAAAAAAGCACTTTTCAATTTTTGACACAAATCAGAAAAAAACGTAGACCCGCGGTATGTCATTTTGGCGAAAATTTTGACCATTCATGAAAACTTGTTTTTTTCATGAAAAATGACTCAAATTAGTGGGAAAATGCATGGGCATGGTAAATTGGACCAAATTTTGCTCAGAAATGTGAAAAAAGCACTTTTCAATTTTTGACCCAAATCAGAAAAACACGTAGACCCGCGGTATGTCATTTTGGTGAAAATTTTGACCATTCATAAAACCTTGTTTTTTTCCATGAAAAATGACTGAAATGAGTGGGAAAATGCATGGGCATGGAAAATTGGACCAAATTTTGCTCAGAAATGTGAAAAAAGCACTTTTCAATTTTTGAACCAAATCAGAAAAACACGTAGACCCGCGGTATGTCATTTTGGCGAAAATTTTGACCATTCATGAAAACTTGTTTTTTTCATGAAAAATGACTCAAATTAGTGGGAAAATGCATGGGCATGGTAAATTGGACCAAATTTTGCTCAGAAATGTGAAAAAAGCACTTTTCAATTTTTGACACAAATCAGAAAAAAACGTAGACCCGCGGTATGTCATTTTGGTGAAAATTTTGACCATTCATAAAACCTTGTTTTTTTCCATGAAAAATGACTGAAATGAGTGGGAAAATGCATGGGCATGGAAAATTGGACCAAATTTTGCTCAGAAATGTGAAAAAAAGCACTTTTCAATTTTTGAACCAAATCAGAAAAACACGTAGACCCGCGGTATGTCATTTTGGCGAAAATTTTGACCATTCATGAAAACTTGTTTTTTTCATGAAAAATGACTCAAATTAGTGGGAAAATGCATGGGCATGGTAAATTGGACCAAATTTTGCTCAGAAATGTGAAAAAAGCACTTTTCAATTTTTGACCCAAATCAGAAAAACACGTAGACCCGCGGTATGTCATTTTGGTGAAAATTTTGACCATTCATAAAACCTTGTTTTTTTCCATGAAAAATGACTGAAATGAGTGGGAAAATGCATGGGCATGGAAAATTGGACCAAATTTTGCTCAGAAATGTGAAAAAAAGCACTTTTCAATTTTTGAACCAAATCAGAAAAACGCGTAGACCCGCGGTATGTCATTTTGGCGAAAATTTTGACCATTCATGAAAACTTGTTATTTTCATGAAAAATGACTCAAATTAGTGGGAAAATGCATGGGCATGGTAAATTGGACCAAATTTTGCTCAGAAATGTGAAAAAAGCACTTTTCAATTTTTGACCCAAATCAGAAAAACACGTAGACCCGCGGTATGTCATTTTGGTGAAAATTTTGACCATTCATGAAAACTTGTTTTTTTCATGAAAAATGACTCAAATTAGTGGGAAAGTGCATGGGCATGGTAAATTGGACCAAATTTTGCTCAGAAATGTGAAAAAAGCACTTTTCAATTTTTGACCCAAATCAGAAAAACACGTAGACCCGCGGTATGTCATTTTGGTGAAAATTTTGACCATTCATAAAACCTTGTTTTTTTCCATGAAAAATGACTGAAATGAGTGGGAAAATGCATGGGCATGGAAAATTGGACCAAATTTTGCTCAGAAATGTGAAAAAAAGCACTTTTCAATTTTTGACACAAATCAGAAAAACACGTAGACCCGCGGTATGTCATTTTGGCGAAAATTTTGACCATTCATGAAAACTTGTTATTTTCATGAAAAATGACTCAAATTAGTGGGAAAATGCATGGGCATGGTAAATTGGACCAAATTTTGCTCAGAAATGTGAAAAAAGCACTTTTCAATTTTTGACCCAAATCAGAAAAACACGTAGACCCGCGGTATGTCATTTTGGTGAAAATTTTGACCATTCATAAAACCTTGTTTTTTTCCATGAAAAATGACTGAAATGAGTGGGAAAATGCATGGGCATGGAAAATTGGACCAAATTTTGCTCAGAAATGTGAAAAAAAGCACTTTTCAATTTTTGAACCAAATCAGAAAAACACGTAGACCCGCGGTATGTCATTTTGGTGAAAATTTTGACCATTCATGAAACCTTATTTTTTCCAAGAAAAATTACTCAAATGAGTGGGAAAATGCATGGGCATGGTAAATTGGGACAAATTTTGCTCAGAAATGTGTCAAAAGGCACTTTTCAATTTTTGACCCAAATCAGATAAAAACGTAGACCCGCGGTATGTCATTTTGGTGAAAATTTTGACCATTCATGAAACCTTGTTTTTTCCATGAAAAATGACTAAAATGAGTGGGAAAATGCATGGGCATGGTAAATTGGACCAAATTTTGCTCAGAAATGTGAAAAAAGCACTTTTAAAATTTTGACACAAATCAGAAAAAAACGTAGACCCGCGGTATGTCATTTTGGCGAAAATTTTGACCATTCATGAAAACTTGTTTTTTTCATGAAAAATGACTCAAATTAGTGGGAAAATGCATGGGCATGGTAAATTGGACCAAATTTTGCTCAGAAATGTGACAAAAGCACTTTTCAATTTTTGACCCAAATCAGATAAAAACGTAGACCCGCGGTATGTCATTTTGGTGAAAATTTTGACCATTCATGAAACCTTGTTTTTTCCATGAAAAATGACTAAAATGAGTGGGAAAATGCATGGGCATGGTAAATTGGACCAAATTTTGCTCAGAAATGTGAAAAAAGCACTTTTAAAATTTTGACACAAATCAGAAAAAAACGTAGACCCGCGGTATGTCATTTTGGCGAAAATTTTGACCATTCATGAAAACTTGTTTTTTTCATGAAAAATGACTCAAATTAGTGGGAAAATGCATGGGCATGGTAAATTGGACCAAATTTTGCTCAGAAATGTGAAAAAAGCACTTTTCAATTTTTGACCCAAATCAGAAAAACACGTAGACCCGCGGTATGTCATTTTGGTGAAAATTTTGACCATTCATAAAACCTTGTTTTTTTCCATGAAAAATGACTGAAATGAGTGGGAAAATGCATGGGCATGGAAAATTGGACCAAATTTTGCTCAGAAATGTGAAAAAAGCACTTTTCAATTTTTGACCCAAATCAGAAAAAAACGTAGACCCGCGGTATGTCATTTTGGTGAAAATTTTGACCATTCATGAAACCTTATTTTTTCCATGAAAAATTACTCAAATGAGTGGGAAAATGCATGGGCATGGTAAATTGGGACAAATTTTGCTCAGAAATGTGTCAAAAGGCACTTTTCAATTTTTGACCCAAATCAGATAAAAACGTAGACCCGCGGTATGTCATTTTGGTGAAAATTTTGACCATTCATGAAACCTTGTTTTTTCCATGAAAAATGACTCAAATGAGTGGGGAAATGCATGGGCATGGAAAATTGGACCAAATTTTGCTCAGAAATGTGAAAAAAAGCACTTTTCAATTTTTGAACCAAATCAGAAAAACACGTAGACCCGCGGTATGTCATTTTGGCGAAAATTTTGACCATTCATGAAAACTTGTTATTTTCATGAAAAATTACTCAAATGAGTGGGAAAATGCATGGGCATGGTAAATTGGGACAAATTTTGCTCAGAAATGTGTCAAAAGGCACTTTTCAATTTTTGACCCAAATCAGATAAAAACGTAGACCCGCGGTATGTCATTTTGGTGAAAATTTTGACCATTCATGAAACCTTGTTTTTTCCATGAAAAATGACTAAAATGAGTGGGAAAATGCATGGGCATGGTAAATTGGACCAAATTTTGCTCAGAAATGTGAAAAAAGCACTTTTAAAATTTTGACACAAATCAGAAAAAAACGTAGACCCGCGGTATGTCATTTTGGCGAAAATTTTGACCATTCATGAAAACTTGTTTTTTTCATGAAAAATGACTCAAATTAGTGGGAAAATGCATGGGCATGGTAAATTGGACCAAATTTTGCTCAGAAATGTGAAAAAAGCACTTTTCAATTTTTGACCCAAATCAGAAAAACACGTAGACCCGCGGTATGTCATTTTGGTGAAAATTTTGACCATTCATAAAACCTTGTTTTTTTCCATGAAAAATGACTGAAATGAGTGGGAAAATGCATGGGCATGGAAAATTGGACCAAATTTTGCTCAGAAATGTGAAAAAAGCACTTTTCAATTTTTGACCCAAATCAGAAAAAAACGTAGACCCGCGGTATGTCATTTTGGTGAAAATTTTGACCATTCATGAAACCTTATTTTTTCCATGAAAAATTACTCAAATGAGTGGGAAAATGCATGGGCATGGTAAATTGGGACAAATTTTGCTCAGAAATGTGTCAAAAGGCACTTTTCAATTTTTGACCCAAATCAGATAAAAACGTAGACCCGCGGTATGTCATTTTGGTGAAAATTTTGACCATTCATGAAACCTTGTTTTTTCCATGAAAAATGACTCAAATGAGTGGGAAAATGCATGGGCATGGTAAATTGGACCAAATTTTGCTCAGAAATGTGAAAAAAGCACTTTTAAATTTTTGACACGAATCAGAAAAAAACGTAGACCCGCGGTATGTCATTTTGGCGAAAATTTTGACCATTCATGAAAACTTGTTTTTTTCATGAAAAATGACTCAAATGAGTGGGAAAATGCATGGGCATGGTAAATTGGACCAAATTTTGCTCAGAAATGTGACAAAAGCACTTTTCAATTTTTGACCCAAATCAGAAAAACACGTAGACCCGCGGTATGTCATGTTGGTGAAAATTTTGACCATTCATGAAACCTTGTTTTTTCCATGAAAAATGACTCAAATGAGTGGGGAAATGCATGGGCATGGTAAATTGGGACACATTTTGCTCAGAAATGTGTCAAAAGGCACTTTTCAATTTTTGACCCAAATCAGAAAAAAACGTAGACCCGCGGTATGTCATTTTGGCAAAAATTTTGACCATTCATGATAACTTGTTTTTTTCATGAAAAATGACTCAAATGAGTGGGAAAATGCATGGGCATGGTAAATTGGACCAAATTTTGCTCAGAAATGTGAAAAAAGCACTTTTCAATTTTTGACCCAAATCAGAAAAAAACGTAGACCCGCGGTATGTCATTTTGGTGAAAATTTTGACCATTCATGAAACCTTGTTTTTTCCATGAAAAATGACTCAAATGAGTGGGAAAATGCATGGGCATGGTAAATTGGAACAAATTTTGCTCAGAAATGTGACAAAAATCACTTTTCAATTTTTGACCCAAATCAGAAAAACACGTAGACCCGCAGTATGTCATTTTGGTGAAAATTTTGACCATTCATGAAACCTTGTTTTTTCCATGAAAAATCACTCAAATGAGTGGGAAAATGCACGGGCATGGTAAATTGGGACAAATTTTGCTCAGAAATGTGACAAAAGGCACTTTTCAATTTTTGACCCAAATCAGTAAAAAACGTAGACCCGCGGTATGTCATTTTGGTGAAAATTTTGACCATTCATGAAACCTTGTTTTTTCGATGAAAAATGACTCAAATGAGTCGGAAAATACTTGGGCATGGTAAATTTGGACAAATTTTGCTCAGAAATGTGACAAAAAGCACTTTACAATTTTTGACCCAAATCAGAAAAAAACGTAGACCCGCGGTATGTCATTTTGGTGAAAATTTTGACCATTCATGAAACCTTGTTTTTTCCATGAAAAATGACTCAAATGAGTGGGAAAATGCATGGGCATGGTAAATTTGGACAAATTTTGCTCAGAAATGTGACAAAAAGCACTTTTAAATTTTTGACCCAAATCAGAAAAAAACGTAAACCCGCGGTATGTCATTTTGGTGAAAATTTTGACCATTCATGAAACCTTGTTTTTTTCCATGAAAAATGACTCAAATGAGTGGGAAAATGCATTGGCATGGTAAATTGGGACAAATTTTGCTCAGAAATGTGACAAAAGGCACTTTTCAATTTTTGACCCAAATCAGAAAAAACGTAGACCCGCGGTATGTCATTTTGGTGAAAATTTTGACCATTCATGAAACCTTGTTTTTTCCATGAAAAATGACTCAAACGAGTGGGAAAATGCATGATCATGGAAAATTGGACCAAATTTTGCTCAGAAATGTGAAAAAAGCACTTCAATTTTTGACCCAAATCAGAAAAAAACGTAGACCCGCGGTATGTCATTTTGGTGAAAATTTTGACCATTCATGAAACCTTGTTTTTTCCATGAAAAATGACTCAAATGAGTGGGAAAATGCATGGGCATGGTAAATTGGACCAAATTTTGCTCAGAAATGTGAAAAAAGCACTTTTCAATTTTTAACCCAAATCAGAAAAACACGTAGACCCGCGGTATGTCATTTTGGTGAAAATTTTTACCATTCATAAAACCTTGTTTTTTTCCATGAAAAATGACTGAAATGAGTGGGAAAATGCATGGGCATGGAAAATTGGAACAAGTTTTGCTCAGAAATGTGAAAAAAAGCACTTTTCAATTTTTGACCCAAATCAGAAAAACACGTAGACCCGCGGTATGTCATTTTGGTGAAAATTTTGACCATTCATGAAACCTTGTTTTTTCCATGAAAAATGACTCAAATGAGTGGGAAAATGCATGGGCATGGTAAATTGGACCAAATTTTGCTCAATAATGTGAAAAAAAGCCCTTTTCAATTTTTGACCCAAATCAGTAAAAAACGTATACCCGCGGTATGTCATTTTTGTGAAAATTTTGACCATTCATGAAACCTTGTTTTTTTCATGAAAAATGACTCAAATGAGTGGGAAAATGCATGGGCATGGTAAATTGGACCAAATTTTGCTCAGAAATGTGAAAAAAAGCACTTTTCAATTTTTGACACGAATCAGAAAAAAACGTAGACCCCCGGTATGTCATTTTGGTGAAAATTTTGACCATTCATGATAACTTGTTTTTTTCATGAAAAATGACTCAAATGAGTGGGAAAATGCATGGGCATGGTAAATTGGACCAAATTTTGCTCAGAAATGTGAAAAAAGCACTTTTCAATTTTTGACCCAAATCAGAAAAAAACGTAGACCCGCGGTATGTCATTTTGGCGAAAATTTTGACCATTCATGAAAACTTGTTTTTTTCATGAAAAATGACTCAAATTAGTGGGAAAATGCATGGGCATGGTAAATTGGACCAAATTTTGCTCAGAAATGTGAAAAAAGCACTTTTCAATTTTTGACCCAAATCAGAAAAACACGTAGACCCGCGGTATGTCATTTTGGTGAAAATTTTGACCATTCATAAAACCTTGTTTTTTTCCATGAAAAATGACTGAAATGAGTGGGAAAATGCATGGGCATGGAAAATTGGACCAAATTTTGCTCAGAAATGTGAAAAAAGCACTTTTCAATTTTTGACCCAAATCAGAAAAAAACGTAGACCCGCGGTATGTCATTTTGGTGAAAATTTTGACCATTCATGAAACCTTATTTTTTCCATGAAAAATTACTCAAATGAGTGGGAAAATGCATGGGCATGGTAAATTGGGACAAATTTTGCTCAGAAATGTGTCAAAAGGCACTTTTCAATTTTTGACCCAAATCAGATAAAAACGTAGACCCGCGGTATGTCATTTTGGTGAAAATTTTGACCATTCATGAAACCTTGTTTTTTCCATGAAAAATGACTCAAATGAGTGGGAAAATGCATGGGCATGGTAAATTGGACCAAATTTTGCTCAGAAATGTGAAAAAAGCACTTTTAAATTTTTGACACGAATCAGAAAAAAACGTAGACCCGCGGTATGTCATTTTGGCGAAAATTTTGACCATTCATGAAACCTTGTTTTTTCCATGAAAAATGACTCAAAAGAGTGGGAAAATGCATGGGCATGGTAAATTGGACCAAATTTTGCTCAGAAATGTGAAAAAAAGCACTTTTCAATTTTTTGACCCAAATCAGAAAAAGACCCGCGGTATGTCATTTTGGTGAAAATTTTGACCATTCATGAAAGCTTGTTTTTTCAATGAAAAATGACTCAAATGAGTGGGAAAATGCATGGGCATGGTAAATTGGACCAAATTTTGCTCAGAAATGTGAAAAAAGCACTTTTAAATTTTTGACACGAATCAGAAAAAAACGTAGACCCGCGGTATGTCATTTTGGCGAAAATTTTGACCATTCATGAAAACTTGTTTTTTTCATGAAAAATGACTCAAATGAGTGGGAAAATGCATGGGCATGGTAAATTGGACCAAATTTTGCTCAGAAATGTGACAAAAGCACTTTTCAATTTTTGACCCAAATCAGAAAAACACGTAGACCCGCGGTATGTCATGTTGGTGAAAATTTTGACCATTCATGAAACCTTGTTTTTTCCATGAAAAATGACTCAAATGAGTGGGGAAATGCATGGGCATGGTAAATTGGGACACATTTTGCTCAGAAATGTGTCAAAAGGCACTTTTCAATTTTTGACCCAAATCAGAAAAAAACGTAGACCCGCGGTATGTCATTTTGGCAAAAATTTTGACCATTCATGATAACTTGTTTTTTTCATGAAAAATGACTCAAATGAGTGGGAAAATGCATGGGCATGGTAAATTGGACCAAATTTTGCTCAGAAATGTGAAAAAAGCACTTTTCAATTTTTGACCCAAATCAGAAAAAAACGTAGACCCGCGGTATGTCATTTTGGTGAAAATTTTGACCATTCATGAAACCTTGTTTTTTCCATGAAAAATGACTCAAATGAGTGGGAAAATGCATGGGCATGGTAAATTGGAACAAATTTTGCTCAGAAATGTGACAAAAATCACTTTTCAATTTTTGACCTAAATCAGAAAAACACGTAGACCCGCAGTATGTCATTTTGGTGAAAATTTTGACCATTCATGAAACCTTGTTTTTTCCATGAAAAATCACTCAAATGAGTGGGAAAATGCACGGGCATGGTAAATTGGGACAAATTTTGCTCAGAAATGTGACAAAAGGCACTTTTCAATTTTTGACCCAAATCAGTAAAAAACGTAGACCCGCGGTATGTCATTTTGGTGAAAATTTTGACCATTCATGAAACCTTGTTTTTTCGATGAAAAATGACTCAAATGAGTCGGAAAATACTTGGGCATGGTAAATTTGGACAAATTTTGCTCAGAAATGTGACAAAAAGCACTTTACAATTTTTGACCCAAATCAGAAAAAAACGTAGACCCGCGGTATGTCATTTTGGTGAAAATTTTGACCATTCATGAAACCTTGTTTTTTCCATGAAAAATGACTCAAATGAGTGGGAAAATGCATGGGCATGGTAAATTTGGACAAAATTTGCTCAGAAATGTGACAAAAAGCACTTTTAAATTTTTGACCCAAATCAGAAAAAAACGTAAACCCGCGGTATGTCATTTTGGTGAAAATTTTGACCATTCATGAAACCTTGTTTTTTTCCATGAAAAATGACTCAAATGAGTGGGAAAATGCATTGGCATGGTAAATTGGGACAAATTTTGCTCAGAAATGTGACAAAAGGCACTTTTCAATTTTTGACACGAATCAGAAAAAAACGTAGACCCCCGGTATGTCATTTTGGTGAAAATTTTGACCATTCATGATAACTTGTTTTTATCATGAAAAATGACTCAAATGAGTGGGAAAATGCATGGGCATGGTAAATTGGACCAAATTTTGCTCAGAAATGTGAAAAAAGCACTTTTCAATTTTTGACCCAAATCAGAAAAAAACGTAGTCCCGCGGTATGTCATTTTTGTGAAAATTTTGACCATTCATAAAACCTTGTTTTTTTTCCATGAAAAATGACTGAAATGAGTGGGAAAATGCATGGGCATGGAAAATTGGACCAAATTTTGCTCAGAAATGTGAAAAAAAAGCACTTTTCAATTTTTGACAAAAATCAGAAAAAAACGTAGACCCGCGGTATGTCATTTTGGTGAAAATTTTGACCATTCATGATAACTTGTTTTTTTTATGAAAAATGACTCAAATGAGTGGGAAAATGCATGGGCATGGTAAATTGGACCAAATTTTGCTCAGAAATGTGACAAAAAGCACTTTTCAATTTTTGATCCAAATCAGAAAAACACGTAGACCTGCGGTATGTCATTTTGGTGAAAATTTTGACCATTCATAAAACCTTGTTTTTTTCCATGAAAAATGACTGAAATGAGTGGGAAAATGCATGGGCATGGTAAATTGGACCAAATTTTGCTCAGAAATGTGAAAAAAAGCACTTTTCAATTTTTGACACAAATCAGAAAAACATGTAGACCCGCGGTATGTCATTTTGGTGAAAATTTTGACCATTCATGATAACTTGTTTTTTTCATGAAAAATGACTCAAATGAGTGGGAAAATGCATGGGCATGGTAAATTGGACCAAATTTTTCTCAGAAATGTGAAAAAAGCACTTTTGAATTTTTGACCCAAATCAGAAAAAACGTAGACCCGCGGTATGGCATTTTGGTGAAAATTTTGACCATTCATGAAACCTTGTTTTTTCCATGAAAAATGACTCAAATGAGTGGGAAAATGCATGGGCATGGTAAATTGGACCAAATTTTGCTCAAAAATGTGAAAAAAAGCACTTTTCAATTTTTGACCCAAATCAGTAAAAAACGTAGACCCGCGGTATGTCATTTTTGTGAAAATTTTGACCATTCATGAAACCTTGTTTTTTCCATGAAAAATGACTCAAATGAGTGGGAAAATGCATGGGCATGGTAAATTGGACCAATTTTGCTCAGAAAAGTGACAAAAAGCACTTTTCAATTTTTGACCCAAATCAGAAAAACACGTAGACCCGCGGTATGTCATTTTGGTGAAAATTTTGACCATTCATGAAACCTTGTTTTTTTTCCATGAAAAATGACTGAAATGAGTTGGAAAATGCATGGGCATGGAAAATTGGACCAAATTTTTCTCAGAAATGTGAAAAAAAAGCACTTTTCAATTTTTGACAGAAATCAGAAAAAAACGTAGACCCGCGGTATGTCATTTTGGTGAAAATTTTGACCATTCATGATAACTTGTTTTTTTTATGAAAAATGACTCAAATGAGTGGGAAAATGCATGGGCATGGTAAATTGGACCAAATTTTGCTCAGAAATGTGACAAAAAGCACTTTTCAATTTTTGACCCAAATCAGAAAAACACGTAGACCTGCGGTATGTCATTTTGGTGAAAATTTTGACCATTCATAAAACCTTGTTTTTTTCCATGAAAAATGACTGAAATGAGTGGGAAAATGCATGGGCATGGTAAATTGGACCAAATTTTGCTCAAAAATGTGAAAAAAAGCACTTTTCAATTTTTGACCCAAATCAGTAAAAAACGTAGACCCGCGGTATGTCATTTCGGTGAAAATTTTGACCATTCATGAAACCTTGTTTTTTCCATGAAAAATGACTCAAATGAGTGGGAAAATGCATGGGCATGGTAAATTGGACCAAATTTTGCTCAGAAAAGTGACAAAAAGCACTTTTCAATTTTTGACCCAAATCAGAAAAACACGTAGACCCGCGGTATGTCATTTTGGTGAAAATTTTGACCATTCATGAAACCTTGTTTTTTCCATGAAAAATGACTCAAATGAGTGGGAAAATGCATGGGCATGGTAAATTGGACCAAATTTTCCTCAAAAATGTGAAAAAAAGCACTTTTAAAATTTTGACACGAATCAGAAAAAAACGTAGACCCGCGGTATGTCATTTTGGCAAAAATTTTGACCATTCATGATAACTTGTTTTTTTCATGAAAAATGACTCAAATGAGTGGGAAAATGCATGGGCATGGTAAATTGGACCAAATTTTGCTCAGAAATGTGAAAAAAGCACTTTTCAATTTTTGACCCAAATCAGAAAAACACGTAGACCCGCGGTATGTCATTTTGGTGAAAATTTTGACCATTCATGATAACTTGTTTTTTTCATGAAAAATGACTCAAATGAGTGGGAAAATGCATGGGCATGGTAAATTGGACCAAATTTTGCTCAGAAATGTGAAAAAAAGCACTTTTCAATTTTTGACACGAATCAGAAAAAAACGTAGACCCCCGGTATGTCATTTTGGTGAAAATTTTGACCATTCATGATAACTTGTTTTTATCATGAAAAATGACTCAAATGAGTGGGAAAATGCATGGGCATGGTAAATTGGACCAAATTTTGCTCAGAAATGTGAAAAAAGCACTTTTCAATTTTTGACCCAAATCAGAAAAAAACGTAAACCCGCGGTATGTCATTTTGGTGAAAATTTTGACCATTCATGAAACCTTGTTTTTTCCATGAAAAATGACTCAAATGAGTGGGAAAATGCATGGGCATGGTAAATTGGGACAAATTTTGCTCAGAAATGTGTCAAAAGGCACTTTTCAATTTTTGACCCAAATCAGAAAAAAACGTAGACCCGCGGTATGTCATTTTGGTGAAAATTTTGACCATTCATGAAACCTTGTTTTTTCCATGAAAAATGACTCAAATGAGTGGGAAAATGCATGGGCATGGTAAATTGGACCAAATTTTCCTCAAAAATGTGAAAAAAAGCACTTTTAAAATTTTGACACGAATCAGAAAAAAACGTAGACCCGCGGTATGTCATTTTGGTGAAAATTTTGACCATTCATAAAACCTTGTTTTTTTTCCATGAAAAATGACTGAAATGAGTTGGAAAATGCATGGGCATGGAAAATTGGACCAAATTTTGCTCAGAAATGTGAAAAAAAAAGCACTTTTCAATTTTTGACACAAATCAGAAAAAAACGTAGACCCGCGGTATGTCATTTTGGTGAAAATTTTGACCATTCATGATAACTTGTTTTTTTTATGAAAAATGACTCAAATGAGTGGGAAAATGCACGGGCATGGTAAATTGGACCAAATTTTGCTCAGAAATGTGACAAAAAGCACTTTTCAATTTTTGACCCAAATCAGAAAAACACGTAGACCCGCGGTATGTCATTTTGGTGAAAATTTTGACCATTCCTGATAACTTGTTTTTTTTCATGAAAAATTACTCAAATGAGTGGGAAAATGCATGGGCATGGTAAATTGGACCAAATTTTTCTCAGAAATGTGAAAAAAGCACTTTTCAATTTTTGACCCAAATCAGAAAAAACGTAGACCATGGCATTTTGGTGAAAATTTTGACCATTCATGAAACCTTGTTTTTTCCATGAAAAATGAATCAAATGAGTGGGAAAATGCATGGGCATGGTAAATTGGGACAAATTTTGCTCAGAAATGTGTCAAAAGGCACTTTTCAATTTTTGACCCAAATCAGAAAAAAACGTAGACCCGCGGTATGTCATTTTGGTGAAAATTGTGACCATTCATGAAACCTTGTTTTTTCCATGAAAAATGACTCCAATGAGTGGGAAAATGCATGGGCATGGTAAATTGGACCAAATTTTGCTCAGAAATGTGAAAAAAGCACTTTTCAATTTTTGACACAAATCAGAAAAAAACGTAGACCCGCGGTATGTCATTTTGGTGAAAATTTTGACCAATCATGAAACCTTGTTTTTTCCATGAAAAATGACTCAAATGAGTGGGAAAATGCATGGGCATGGTAAATTGGGAAAAAATTTTGCTCAGAAATGTGTCAAAAGGCACTTTTAAATTTTTGACCCAAATCAGAAAAAAACGTAGACCCGCGGTATGTCATTTTGGTGAAAATTTTGACCATTCATGAAACCTTGTTTTTTCCATGAAAAATGACTCAAATGAGTGGGAAAATGCATGGGCATGGTAAATTTGGACAAATTTTGCTCAGAAATGTGAAAAAAAAGCACTTTTCAATTTTTGACCCAAATCAGAAAAAACGTATACCCGCGGTATGTCATTTTGGTGAAAATTTTGACCATTCATGAAACCTTGTTTTTTCCATGAAAAATGACTCAAATTAGTGGGAAAATGCATTGGCATGGTAAATTGGGACAAATTTTGCTCAGAAATGTGACAAAAGGCACTGTTCAATTTTTGACCCAAATCAGAAAAAAACATAGACCCGCGGTATGTCATTTTGGTGAAAATTTTGACCATTCATGAAACCTTGTTTTTTTCCATGAAAAATGACTCAAATGAGTGGGAACATGCATGGGCATGGTAAATTGGACCAAATTTTGCTCAGAAATGTGACAAAAGCACTTTTCAATTTTTGACCCAAATCAGAAAAACACGTAGACCCGCGGTATGTCATGTTGGTGAAAATTTTGACCATTCATGAAACCTTGTTTTTTCCATGAAAAATGACTCAAATGAGTGGGGAAATGCATGGGCATGGTAAATTGGACCAAAATTTGCTCAGAAATGTGAAAAAAGCACTTTTCAATTTTTGACCCAAATCAGAAAAAAACGTAGACCCGCGGTATGTCATTTTGGTGAAAATTTTGACCGTTCATGAAACCTTGTTTTTTCCATGAAAAATGACTCAAATGAGTGGGAAAATGCATTGGCATGGTAAATTGGACCAAAATTTGCTCAGAAATGTGAAAAAAGCACTTTTCAATTTTTGACCCAAATCAGAAAAACACGTAGACCCGCGGTATGTCATTTTGGTGAAAATTTTGACCATTCATAAAACCTTGTTTTTTTCCATGAAAAATGACTGAAATGAGTGGGAAAATGCATGGGCATGGAAAATTGGACCAAATTTTGCTCAGAAATGTGAAAAAAAGCACTTTTCAATTTTTGACCCAAATCAGAAAAAAACGTAGACCCGCGGTATGTCATTTTGGTGAAAATTCTGACCATTCATGAAACCTTGTTTTTTTCATGAAAAATGACTCAAATGAGTGGGAAAATGCATGGGCATGGTAAATTGGGACAAATTTTGCTCAGAAATGTGTCAAAAGCCACTTTTCAATTTTTGACCCAAATCAGAAAAAAACGTAGACCCGCGGTATGTCATTTTGGTGAAAATTTTGACCATTCATGAAACCTTGATTTTTACATGAAAAATGACTCAAATGAGTGGGAAAATGCATGGGCATGGTAAATTGGGACAAATTTTGCTCAGAAATGTGTCAAAAGGCACTTTTCAATTTTTGACCCAAATTAGAAAAAAACGTAGACCCGCGGTATGTCATTTTGGCAAAAATTTTGACCATTCATGATAACTTGTTTTTTTCATGAAAAATGACTCAAATGAGTGGGATAATGCATGGGCATGGTAAATTGGACCAAATTTTGCTCAGAAATGTGAAAAAAGCTCTTTTAAATTTTTGACACAAATCAGAAAGAAACGTAGACCCGCGGTATGTCATTTTGGCAAAAATTTTGACCATTCATGATAACTTGTTTTTTTCATGAAAAATGACTCAAATGAGTGGGAAAATGCATGGGCATGGTAAATTGGACCAAAATTTGCTCAGAAATGTGAAAAAAGCACTTTTCAATTTTTGACCCAAATCAGAAAAAAACGTAGACCCGCAGTATGTCATTTTGGTGAAAATTTTGACCATTCATAAAACCTTGTTTTTTTCCATGAAAAATGACTGAAATGAGTGGGAAAATGCATGGGCATGGAAAATTGGACCAAATTTTGCTCAGAAATGTGAAAAAAAGCACTTTTCAATTTTTGACCCAAATCAGAAAAAAACGTAGACCCGCGGTATGTCATTTTGGTGAAAATTTTGACCATTCATGAAACCTTATTTTTTCCTTGAAAAATTACTCAAATGAGTGGGAAAATGCATGGGCATGGTAAATTGGGACAAATTTTGCTCAGAAATTTGTCAAAAGGCACTTTTCAATTTTTGACCCAAATCAGATAAAAACATAGACCCGCGGTATGTCATTTTGGTGAAAATTTTGACCATTCATGAAACCTTGTTTTTTCCATGAAAAATGACTAAAATGAGTGGGAAAATGCATGGGCATGGTAAATTGGACCAAATTTTGCTCAGAAATGTGAAAAAAGCACTTTTAAATTTTTGACACAAATCAGAAAAAAACGTAGACCCGCGGTATGTCATTTTGGCGAAAATTTTGACCATTCATGAAAACTTGTTTTTTTCATGAAAAATGACTCAAATTAGTGGGAAAATGCATGGGCATGGTAAATTGGACCAAATTTTGCTCAGAAATGTGAAAAAAGCACTTTTAAATTTTTGACCCAAATCAGAAAAACACATAGACCCGCGCGGTATGTCATTTTGGTGAAAATTTTGACCATTCATAAAACCTTGTTTTTTTCCATGAAAAATGACTGAAATGAGTGGGAAAATGCATGGGCATGGAAAATTGGACCAAATTTTGCTCAGAAATGTGAAAAAAAGCACTTTTCAATTTTTGACACAAATCAGAAAAAAACGTAGACCCGCGGTATGTCATTTTGGTGAAAATTTTGACCATTCATGAAACCTTGTTTTTTTCATGAAAAATGACTCAAATGAGTGGGAAAATGCATGGGCATGGTAAATTGGGACAAATTTTGCTCAGAAATGTGTCAAAAGGCACTTTTCAATTTTTGACCCAAATCAGAAAAAAACGTAGACCCGCCGTATGTCATTTTGGCAAAAATTTTGACCATTCATGATAACTTGTTTTTTTCATGAAAAATGACTCAAATGAGTGGGAAAATGCATGGGCATGGTAAATTGGACCAAATTTTGCTCAGAAATGTGAAAAAAGCACTTTTCAATTTTTGACCCAAATCAGAAAAAAACGTAGACCCGCGGTATGTCATTTTGGTGAAAATTTTGACCATTCATGAAACCTTGTTTTTTCCATGAAAAATGACTCAAATGAGTGGGAAAATGCATTGGCATGGTAAATTGGGACAAATTTTGCTCAGAAATGTGACAAAAGGCACTTTTCAATTTTTGACCCAAATCAGAAAAAAACGTAGACCCGCGGTATGTCATTTTGGTGAAAATTTTGACCATTCATGAAACCTTATTTTTTCCTTGAAAAATTACTCAAATGAGTGGGAAAATGCATGGGCATGGTAAATTGGGACAAATTTTGCTCAGAAATGTGTCAAAAGGCACTTTTAAATTTTTGACCCAAATCAGATAAAAACATAGACCCGCGGTATGTCATTTTGGTGAAAATTTTGACCATTCATGAAACCTTGTTTTTTTCATGAAAAATGACTCAAATGAGTGGGAAAATGCATGGGCATGGTAAATTGGGACAAATTTTGCTCAGAAATGTGTCAAAAGCCACTTTTCAATTTTTGACCCAAATCAGAAAAAAACGTAGACCCGCGGTATGTCATTTTGGTGAAAATTTTGACCATTCATGAAACCTTGATTTTTACATGAAAAATGACTCAAATGAGTGGGAAAATGCATGGGCATGGTAAATTGGGACAAATTTTGCTCAGAAATGTGTCAAAAGGCACTTTTCAATTTTTGACCCAAATCAGAAAAAAACGTAGACCCGCGGTATGTCATTTTGGCAAAAATTTTGACCATTCATGATAACTTGTTTTTTTCATGAAAAATGACTCAAATGAGTGGGATAATGCATGGGCATGGTAAATTGGACCAAATTTTGCTCAGAAATGTGAAAAAAGCTCTTTTAAATTTTTGACACAAATCAGAAAGAAACGTAGACCCGCGGTATGTCATTTTGGCAAAAATTTTGACCATTCATGATAACTTGTTTTTTTTCATGAAAAATGACTCAAATGAGTGGGAAAATGCATGGGCATGGTAAATTGGACCAACATTTGCTCAGAAATGTGAAAAAAGCACTTTTCAATTTTTGACCCAAATCAGAAAAAAACGTAGACCCGCAGTATGTCATTTTGGTGAAAATTTTGACCATTCATAAAACCTTGTTTTTTTCCATGAAAAATGACTGAAATGAGTGGGAAAATGCATGGGCATGGAAAATTGGACCAAATTTTGCTCAGAAATGTGAAAAAAAGCACTTTTCAATTTTTGACCCAAATCAGAAAAAAACGTAGACCCGCGGTATGTCATTTTGGTGAAAATTTTGACCATTCATGAAACCTTATTTTTTCCTTGAAAAATTACTCAAATGAGTGGGAAAATGCATGGGCATGGTAAATTGGGACAAATTTTGCTCAGAAATGTGTCAAAAGGCACTTTTCAATTTTTGACCCAAATCAGATAAAAACATAGACCCGCGGTATGTCATTTTGGTGAAAATTTTGACCATTCATGAAACCTTGTTTTTTCCATGAAAAATGACTAAAATGAGTGGGAAAATGCATGGGCATGGTAAATTGGACCAAATTTTGCTCAGAAATGTGAAAAAAGCACTTTTAAATTTTTGACACAAATCAGAAAAAAACGTAGACCCGCGGTATGTCATTTTGGCAAAAATTTTGACCATTCATGAAAACTTGTTTTTTTCATGAAAAATGACTCAAATTAGTGGGAAAATGCATGGGCATGGTAAATTGGACCAAATTTTGCTCAGAAATGTGAAAAAAGCTCTTTTAAATTTTTGACACAAATCAGAAAGAAACGTAGACCCGCGGTATGTCATTTTGGTGAAAATTTTGACCATTCATGATAACTTGTTTTTTTCATGAAAAATGACTCAAATGAGTGGGAAAATGCATGGGCATGGTAAATTGGACCAAAATTTGCTCAGAAATGTGAAAAAAGCACTTTTCAATTTTTGACCCAAATCAGAAAAAAACGTAGACCCGCAGTATGTCATTTTGGTGAAAATTTTGACCATTCATATAACCTTGTTTTTTTCCATGAAAAATGACTGAAATGAGTGGGAAAATGCATGGGCATGGAAAATTGGACCAAATTTTGCTCAGAAATGTGAAAAAAAGCACTTTTAAATTTTTGACCCAAATCAGAAAAAAACGTAGACCCGCGGTATGTCATTTTGGTGAAAATTTTGACCATTCATGAAACCTTGTTTTTTTCATGAAAAATGACTCAAATGAGTGGGAAAATGCATGGGCATGGTAAATTGGGACAAATTTTGCTCAGAAATGTGTCAAAAGGCACTTTTCAATTTTTGACCCAAATCAGAAAAAAACGTAGACCCGCGGTATGTCATTTTGGCAAAAATTTTGACCATTCATGATAACTTGTTTTTTTCATGAAAAATGACTCAAATGAGTGGGAAAATGCATGGGCATGGTAAATTGGACCAAATTTTGCTCAGAAATGTGAAAAAAGCACTTTTCAATTTTTGACCCAAATCAGAAAAAAACGTAGACCCGCGGTATGTCATTTTGGTGAAAATTTTGACCATTCATGAAACCTTGTTTTTTCCATGAAAAATGACTCAAATGAGTGGGAAAATGCATTGGCATGGTAAATTGGGACAAATTTTGCTCAGAAATGTGACAAAAGGCACTTTTCAATTTTTGACCCAAATCAGAAAAAAACGTAGACCCGCGGTATGTCATTTTGGTGAAAATTTTGACCATTCATGAAAACTTGTTTTTTTCATGAAAAATGACTCAAATTAGTGGGAAAATGCATGGGCATGGTAAATTGGACCAAATTTTGCTCAGAAATGTGAAAAAAGCACTTTTCAATTTTTGACCCAAATCAGAAAAACACGTAGACCCGCGGTATGTCATTTTGGTGAAAATTTTGACCATTCATAAAACCTTGTTTTTTTCCATGAAAAATGACTGAAATGAGTGGGAAAATGCATGGGCATGGAAAATTGGACCAAATTTTGCTCAGAAATGTGAAAAAAGCACTTTTCAATTTTTGAACCAAATCAGAAAAACACGTAGACCCGCGGTATGTCATTTTGGTGAAAATTTTGACCATTCATGAAACCTTATTTTTTCCTTGAAAAATTACTCAAGTGAGTGGGAAAATGCATGGGCATGGTAAATTGGGACAAATTTTGCTCAGAAATGTGTCAAAAGGCACTTTTCAATTTTTGACCCAAATCAGATAAAAACATAGACCCGCGGTATGTCATTTTGGTGAAAATTTTGACCATTCATGAAACCTTGTTTTTTCCATGAAAAATGACTAAAATGAGTGGGAAAATGCATGGGCATGGTAAATTGGACCAAATTTTGCTCAGAAATGTGAAAAAAGCACTTTTAAATTTTTGACACAAATCAGAAAAAAACGTAGACCCCGCGGTATGTCATTTTGGCGAAAATTTTGACCATTCATGAAAACTTGTTTTTTTCATGAAAAATGACTCAAATTAGTGGGAAAATGCATGGGCATGGTAAATTGGACCAAATTTTGCTCAGAAATGTGAAAAAAGCACTTTTCAATTTTTGACCCAAATCAGAAAAACACGTAGACCCGCGGTATGTCATTTTGGTGAAAATTTTGACCATTCATAAAACCTTGTTTTTTTCCATGAAAAATGACTGAAATGAGTGGGAAAATGCATGGGCATGGAAAATTGGACCAAATTTTGCTCAGAAATGTGAAAAAAGCACTTTTCAATTTTTGACCCAAATCAGAAAAACACGTAGACCCGCGGTATGTCATTTTGGCGAAAATTTTGACCATTCATGAAAACTTGTTTTTTTCATGAAAAATGACTCAAATTAGTGGGAAAATGCATGGGCATGGTAAATTGGACCAAATTTTGCTCAGAAATGTGAAAAAAGCACTTTTCAATTTTTGACCCAAATCAGAAAAACACGTAGACCCGCGGTATGTCATTTTGGTGAAAATTTTGACCATTCATAAAACCTTGTTTTTTTCCATGAAAAATGACTGAAATGAGTGGGAAAATGCATGGGCATGGAAAATTGGACCAAATTTTGCTCAGAAATGTGAAAAAAAGCACTTTTCAATTTTTGACCCAAATCAGAAAAAAACGTAGACCCGCGGTATGTCATTTTGGCGAAAATTTTGACCATTCATGAAAACTTGTTTTTTTCATGAAAAATGACTCAAATTAGTGGGAAAATGCATGGGCATGGTAAATTGGACCAAATTTTGCTCAGAAATGTGAAAAAAGCACTTTTCAATTTTTGACCCAAATCAGAAAAACACGTAGACCCGCGGTATGTCATTTTGGTGAAAATTTTGACCATTCATAAAACCTTGTTTTTTTCCATGAAAAATGACTGAAATGAGTGGGAAAATGCATGGGCATGGAAAATTGGACCAAATTTTGCTCAGAAATGTGAAAAAAAGCACTTTTCAATTTTTGAACCAAATCAGAAAAACACGTAGACCCGCGGTATGTCATTTTGGCGAAAATTTTGACCATTCATGAAAACTTGTTATTTTCATGAAAAATGACTCAAATTAGTGGGAAAATGCATGGGCATGGTAAATTGGACCAAATTTTGCTCAGAAATGTGAAAAAAAGCACTTTTCAATTTTTGACCCAAATCAGAAAAACACGTAGACCCGCGGTATGTCATTTTGGTGAAAATTTTGACCATTCATAAAACCTTGTTTTTTTCCATGAAAAATGACTGAAATGAGTGGGAAAATGCATGGGCATGGAAAATTGGACCAAATTTTGCTCAGAAATGTGAAAAAAAGCACTTTTCAATTTTTTACCCAAATCAGAAAAAAACGTAGACCCGCGGTATGTCATTTTGGTGAAAATTTTGACCATTCATGAAACCTTGTTTTTTCCATGAAAAATGACTCAAATGAGTGGGAAAATGCATTGGCATGGTAAATTGGGACAAATTTTGCTCAGAAATGTGACAAAAGGCACTTTTCAATTTTTGACCCAAATCAGAAAAAAACGTAGACCCGCGGTATGTCATTTTGGTGAAAATTTTGACCATTCATAAAACCTTGTTTTTTTCCATGAAAAATGACTGAAATGAGTGGGAAAATGCATGGGCATGGAAAATTGGACCAAATTTTGCTCAGAAATGTGAAAAAAAGCACTTTTCAATTTTTGAACCAAATCAGAAAAACACGTAGACCCGCGGTATGTCATTTTGGCGAAAATTTTGACCATTCATGAAAACTTGTTTTTTTCATGAAAAATGACTCAAATTAGTGGGAAAATGCATGGGCATGGTAAATTGGACCAAATTTTGCTCAGAAATGTGAAAAAAGCACTTTTCAATTTTTGACACAAATCAGAAAAAAACGTAGACCCGCGGTATGTCATTTTGGCGAAAATTTTGACCATTCATGAAAACTTGTTTTTTTCATGAAAAATGACTCAAATTAGTGGGAAAATGCATGGGCATGGTAAATTGGACCAAATTTTGCTCAGAAATGTGAAAAAAGCACTTTTCAATTTTTGACACAAATCAGAAAAAAACGTAGACCCGCGGTATGTCATTTTGGCGAAAATTTTGACCATTCATGAAAACTTGTTTTTTTCATGAAAAATGACTCAAATTAGTGGGAAAATGCATGGGCATGGTAAATTGGACCAAATTTTGCTCAGAAATGTGAAAAAAGCACTTTTCAATTTTTGACCCAAATCAGAAAAACACGTAGACCCGCGGTATGTCATTTTGGTGAAAATTTTGACCATTCATAAAACCTTGTTTTTTTCCATGAAAAATGACTGAAATGAGTGGGAAAATGCATGGGCATGGAAAATTGGACCAAATTTTGCTCAGAAATGTGAAAAAAAGCACTTTTCAATTTTTGAACCAAATCAGAAAAACACGTAGACCCGCGGTATGTCATTTTGGCGAAAATTTTGACCATTCATGAAAACTTGTTATTTTCATGAAAAATGACTCAAATTAGTGGGAAAATGCATGGGCATGGTAAATTGGACCAAATTTTGCTCAGAAATGTGAAAAAAAGCACTTTTCAATTTTTGACCCAAATCAGAAAAACACGTAGACCCGCGGTATGTCATTTTGGTGAAAATTTTGACCATTCATAAAACCTTGTTTTTTTCCATGAAAAATGACTGAAATGAGTGGGAAAATGCATGGGCATGGAAAATTGGACCAAATTTTGCTCAGAAATGTGAAAAAAAGCACTTTTCAATTTTTTACCCAAATCAGAAAAAAACGTAGACCCGCGGTATGTCATTTTGGTGAAAATTTTGACCATTCATGAAACCTTGTTTTTTCCATGAAAAATGACTCAAATTAGTGGGAAAATGCATGGGCATGGTAAATTGGACCAAATTTTGCTCAGAAATGTGAAAAAAGCACTTTTCAATTTTTGACCCAAATCAGAAAAACACATAGACCCGCGGTATGTCATTTTGGTGAAAATTTTGACCATTCATAAAACCTTGTTTTTTTCCATGAAAAATGACTGAAATGAGTGGGAAAATGCATGGGCATGGAAAATTGGACCAAATTTTGCTCAGAAATGTGAAAAAAGCACTTTTCAATTTTTGAACCAAATCAGAAAAACACGTAGACCCGCGGTATGTCATTTTGGCGAAAATTTTGACCATTCATGAAAACTTGTTTTTTTCATGAAAAATGACTCAAATTAGTGGGAAAATGCATGGGCATGGTAAATTGGACCAAATTTTGCTCAGAAATGTGAAAAAAGCACTTTTCAATTTTTGACCCAAATCAGAAAAACACGTAGACCCGCGGTATGTCATTTTGGTGAAAATTTTGACCATTCATAAAACCTTGTTTTTTTCGATGAAAAATGACTGAAATGAGTGGGAAAATGCATGGGCATGGAAAATTGGACCAAATTTTGCTCAGAAATGTGAAAAAAAGCACTTTTCAATTTTTGAACCAAATCAGAAAAACACGTAGACCCGCGGTATGTCATTTTGGCGAAAATTTTGACCATTCATGAAAACTTGTTATTTTCATGAAAAATGACTCAAATTAGTGGGAAAATGCATGGGCATGGTAAATTGGACCAAATTTTGCTCAGAAATGTGAAAAAAGCACTTTTCAATTTTTGACCCAAATCAGAAAAACACGTAGACCCGCGGTATGTCATTTTGGTGAAAATTTTGACCATTCATAAAACCTTGTTTTTTTCCATGAAAAATGACTGAAATGAGTGGGAAAATGCATGGGCATGGAAAATTGGACCAAATTTTGCTCAGAAATGTGAAAAAAAGCACTTTTCAATTTTTGAACCAAATCAGAAAAACACGTAGACCCGCGGTATGTCATTTTGGCGAAAATTTTGACGATTCATGAAAACTTGTTTTTTTCATGAAAAATGACTCAAATTAGTGGGAAAATGCATGGGCATGGTAAATTGGACCAAATTTTGCTCAGAAATGTGAAAAAAGCACTTTTCAATTTTTGACACAAATCAGAAAAAAACGTAGACCCGCGGTATGTCATTTTGGCGAAAATTTTGACCATTCATGAAAACTTGTTTTTTTCATGAAAAATGACTCAAATTAGTGGGAAAATGCATGGGCATGGTAAATTGGACCAAATTTTGCTCAGAAATGTGAAAAAAGCACTTTTAAATTTTTGACCCAAATCAGAAAAACACGTAGACCCGCGGTATGTCATTTTGGTGAAAATTTTGACCATTCATAAAACCTTGTTTTTTTCCATGAAAAATGACTGAAATGAGTGGGAAAATGCATGGGCATGGAAAATTGGACCAAATTTTGCTCAGAAATGTGAAAAAAAGCACTTTTCAATTTTTGACACAAATCAGAAAAAAACGTAGACCCGCGGTATGTCATTTTGGTGAAAATTTTGACCATTCATGAAACCTTGTTTTTTTCATGAAAAATGACTCAAATGAGTGGGAAAATGCATGGGCATGGTAAATTGGGACAAATTTTGCTCAGAAATGTGTCAAAAGGCACTTTTCAATTTTTGACCCAAATCAGAAAAAAACGTAGACCCGCCGTATGTCATTTTGGCAAAAATTTTGACCATTCATGATAACTTGTTTTTTTCATGAAAAATATCTCAAATGAGTGGGAAAATGCATGGGCATGGTAAATTGGACCAAATTTTGCTCAGAAATGTGAAAAAAGCACTTTTCAATTTTTGACCCAAATCAGAAAAAAACGTAGACCCGCGGTATGTCATTTTGGTGAAAATTTTGACCATTCATGAAACCTTGTTTTTTCCATGAAAAATGACTCAAATGAGTGGGAAAATGCATTGGCATGGTAAATTGGGACAAATTTTGCTCAGAAATGTGACAAAAGGCACTTTTCAATTTTTGACCCAAATCAGAAAAAAACGTAGACCCGCGGTATGTCATTTTGGTGAAAATTTTGACCATTCATGAAACCTTATTTTTTCCTTGAAAAATTACTCAAATGAGTGGGAAAATGCATGGGCATGGTAAATTGGGACAAATTTTGCTCAGAAATGTGTCAAAAGGCACTTTTCAATTTTTGACCCAAATCAGATAAAAACATAGACCCGCGGTATGTCATTTTGGTGAAAATTTTGACCATTCATGAAACCTTGTTTTTTTCATGAAAAATGACTCAAATGAGTGGGAAAATGCATGGGCATGGTAAATTGGGACAAATTTTGCTCAGAAATGTGTCAAAAGCCACTTTTCAATTTTTGACCCAAATCAGAAAAAAACGTAGACCCGGTCATTTTGGTGAAAATTTTGACCATTCATGAAACCTTGATTTTTACATGAAAAATGACTCAAATGAGTGGGAAAATGCATGGGCATGGTAAATTGGGACAAATTTTGCTCAGAAATGTGTCAAAAGGCACTTTTCAATTTTTGACCCAAATCAGAAAAAAACGTAGACCCGCGGTATGTCATTTTGGCAAAAATTTTGACCATTCATGATAACTTGTTTTTTTCATGAAAAATGACTCAAATGAGTGGGATAATGCATGGGCATGGTAAATTGGACCAAATTTTGCTCAGAAATGTGAAAAAAGCTCTTTTAAATTTTTGACACAAATCAGAAAGAAACGTAGACCCGCGGTATGTCATTTTGGCAAAAATTTTGACCATTCATGATAACTTGTTTTTTTTCATGAAAAATGACTCAAATGAGTGGGAAAATGCATGGGCATGGTAAATTGGACCAACATTTGCTCAGAAATGTGAAAAAAGCACTTTTCAATTTTTGACCCAAATCAGAAAAAAACGTAGACCCGCAGTATGTCATTTTGGTGAAAATTTTGACCATTCATAAAACCTTGTTTTTTTCCATGAAAAATGACTGAAATGAGTGGGAAAATGCATGGGCATGGAAAATTGGACCAAATTTTGCTCAGAAATGTGAAAAAAAGCACTTTTCAATTTTTGACCCAAATCAGAAAAAAACATAGACCCGCGGTATGTCATTTTGGTGAAAATTTTGACCATTCATAAAACCTTGTTTTTTTCCATGAAAAATGACTGAAATGAGTGGGAAAATGCATGGGCATGGAAAATTGGACCAAATTTTGCTCAGAAATGTGACAAAAGGCACTTTTCAATTTTTGACCCAAATCAGAAAAAAACGTAGACCCGCGGTATGTCATTTTGGTGAAAATTTTGACCATTCATGAAAACTTGTTTTTTTCATGAAAAATGACTCAAATTAGTGCGAAAATGCATGGGCATGGTAAATTGGACCAAATTTTGCTCAGAAATGTGAAAAAAGCACTTTTCAATTTTTGACCCAAATCAGAAAAACACGTAGACCCGCGGTATGTCATTTTGGTGAAAATTTTGACCATTCATAAAACCTTGTTTTTTTCCATGAAAAATGACTGAAATGAGTGGGAAAATGCATGGGCATGGAAAATTGGACCAAATTTTGCTCAGAAATGTGTCAAAAGGCACTTTTCAATTTTTGACCCAAATCAGATTAAAACATAGACCCGCGGTATGTCATTTTGGTGAAAATTTTGACCATTCATGAAACCTTGTTTTTTCCATGAAAAATGACTAAAATGAGTGGGAAAATGCATGGGCATGGTAAATTGGACCAAATTTTGCTCAGAAATGTGAAAAAAGCACTTTTAAATTTTTGACACAAATCAGAAAAAAACGTAGACCCCGCGGTATGTCATTTTGGCGAAAATTTTGACCATTCATGAAAACTTGTTTTTTTCATGAAAAATGACTCAAATTAGTGGGAAAATGCATGGGCATGGTAAATTGGACCAAATTTTGCTCAGAAATGTGAAAAAAGCACTTTTCAATTTTTGACCCAAATCAGAAAAACACGTAGACCCGCGGTGTGTCATTTTGGTGAAAATTTTGACCATTCATAAAACCTTGTTTTTTTCCATGAAAAATGACTGAAATGAGTGGGAAAATGCATGGGCATGGAAAATTGGACCAAATTTTGCTCAGAAATGTGAAAAAAGCACTTTTCAATTTTTGACCCAAATCAGAAAAACACGTAGACCCGCGGTATGTCATTTTGGCGAAAATTTTGACCATTCATGAAAACTTGTTTTTTTCATGAAAAATGACTCAAATTAGTGGGAAAATGCATGGGCATGGTAAATTGGACCAAATTTTGCTCAGAAATGTGAAAAAAGCACTTTTCAATTTTTGACCCAAATCAGAAAAACACGTAGACCCGCGGTATGTCATTTTGGTGAAAATTTTGACCATTCATAAAACCTTGTTTTTTTCCATGAAAAATGACTGAAATGAGTGGGAAAATGCATGGGCATGGAAAATTGGACCAAATTTTGCTCAGAAATGTGAAAAAAAGCACTTTTCAATTTTTGAACCAAATCAGAAAAACACGTAGACCCGCGGTATGTCATTTTGGCGAAAATTTTGACCATTCATGAAAACTTGTTTTTTTCATGAAAAATGACTCAAATTAGTGGGAAAATGCATGGGCATGGTAAATTGGACCAAATTTTGCTCAGAAATGTGAAAAAAGCACTTTTCAATTTTTGACCCAAATCAGAAAAACACATAGACCCGCGGTATGTCATTTTGGTGAAAATTTTGACCATTCATAAAACCTTGTTTTTTTCCATGAAAAATGACTGAAATGAGTGGGAAAATGCATGGGCATGGAAAATTGGACCAAATTTTGCTCAGAAATGTGAAAAAAAGCACTTTTCAATTTTTGACCCAAATCAGAAAAAAACGTAGACCCGCGGTATGTCATTTTGGCGAAAATTTTGACCATTCATGAAAACTTGTTTTTTTCATGAAAAATGACTCAAATTAGTGGGAAAATGCATAGGCATGGTAAATTGGACCAAATTTTGCTCAGAAATGTGAAAAAAGCACTTTTCAATTTTTGACCCAAATCAGAAAAACACGTAGACCCGCGGTATGTCATTTTGGTGAAAATTTTGACCATTCATAAAACCTTGTTTTTTTCCATGAAAAATGACTGAAATGAGTGGGAAAATGCATGGGCATGGAAAATTGGACCAAATTTTGCTCAGAAATGTGAAAAAAAGCACTTTTCAATTTTTGAACCAAATCAGAAAAACACGTAGACCCGCGGTATGTCATTTTGGCGAAAATTTTGACCATTCATGAAAACTTGTTATTTTCATGAAAAATGACTCAAATTAGTGGGAAAATGCATGGGCATGGTAAATTGGACCAAATTTTGCTCAGAAATGTGAAAAAAAGCACTTTTCAATTTTTGACCCAAATCAGAAAAACACGTAGACCATTTTGGTGAAAATTTTGACCATTCATAAAACCTTGTTTTTTTCCATGAAAAATGACTGAAATGAGTGGGAAAATGCATGGGCATGGAAAATTGGACCAAATTTTGCTCAGAAATGTGAAAAAAAGCACTTTTCAATTTTTTACCCAAATCAGAAAAAAACGTAGACCCGCGGTATGTCATTTTGGTGAAAATTTTGACCATTCATGAAACCTTGTTTTTTCCATGAAAAATGACTCAAATGAGTGGGAAAATGCATTGGCATGGTAAATTGGGACAAATTTTGCTCAGAAATGTGACAAAAGGCACTTTTCAATTTTTGACCCAAATCAGAAAAAAACGTAGACCCGCGGTATGTCATTTTGGTGAAAATTTTGACCATTCATAAAACCTTGTTTTTTTCCATGAAAAATGACTGAAATGAGTGGGAAAATGCATGGGCATGGAAAATTGGACCAAACTTTGCTCAGAAATGTGAAAAAAAGCACTTTTCAATTTTTGAACCAAATCAGAAAAACACGTAGACCCGCGGTATGTCATTTTGGCGAAAATTTTGACCATTCATGAAAACTTGTTTTTTTCATGAAAAATGACTCAAATTAGTGGGAAAATGCATGGGCATGGTAAATTGGACCAAATTTTGCTCAGAAATGTGAAAAAAGCACTTTTCAATTTTTGACACAAATCAGAAAAAAACGTAGACCCGCGGTATGTCATTTTGGCGAAAATTTTGACCATTCATGAAAACTTGTTTTTTTCATGAAAAATGACTCAAATTAGTGGGAAAATGCATGGGCATGGTAAATTGGACCAAATTTTGCTCAGAAATGTGAAAAAAGCACTTTTCAATTTTTGACACAAATCAGAAAAAAACGTAGACCCGCGGTATGTCATTTTGGCGAAAATTTTGACCATTCATGAAAACTTGTTTTTTTCATGAAAAATGACTCAAATTAGTGGGAAAATGCATGGGCATGGTAAATTGGACCAAATTTTGCTCAGAAATGTGAAAAAAGCACTTTTCAATTTTTGACCCAAATCAGAAAAACACGTAGACCCGCGGTATGTCATTTTGGTGAAAATTTTGACCATTCATAAAACCTTGTTTTTTTCATGAAAAATGACTCAAATTAGTGGGAAAATGCATGGGCATGGTAAATTGGACCAAATTTTGCTCAGAAATGTGAAAAAAGCACTTTTCAATTTTTGACCCAAATCAGAAAAACACGTAGACCCGCGGTATGTCATTTTGGTGAAAATTTTGACCATTCATAAAACCTTGTTTTTTTCCATGAAAAATGACTGAAATGAGTGGGAAAATGCATGGGCATGGAAAATTGGACCAAATTTTGCTCAGAAATGTGAAAAAAAGCACTTTTCAATTTTTGAACCAAATCAGAAAAACACGTAGACCCGCGGTATGTCATTTTGGCGAAAATTTTGACCATTCATGAAAACTTGTTATTTTCATGAAAAATGACTCAAATTAGTGGGAAAATGCATGGGCATGGTAAATTGGACCAAATTTTGCTCAGAAATGTGAAAAAAAGCACTTTTCAATTTTTGACCCAAATCAGAAAAACACGTAGACCCGCGGTATGTCATTTTGGTGAAAATTTTGACCATTCATAAAACCTTGTTTTTTTCCATGAAAAATGACTGAAATGAGTGGGAAAATGCATGGGCATGGAAAATTGGACCAAATTTTGCTCAGAAATGTGAAAAAAAGCACTTTTCAATTTTTTACCCAAATCAGAAAAAAACGTAGACCCGCGGTATGTCATTTTGGTGAAAATTTTGACCATTCATGAGACCTTGTTTTTTCCATGAAAAATGACTCAAATTAGTGGGAAAATGCATGGGCATGGTAAATTGGACCAAATTTTGCTCAGAAATGTGAAAAAAGCACTTTTCAATTTTTGACCCAAATCAGAAAAAACGTAGACCCGCGGTAAGGCATTTTGGTGAAAATTTTGACCATTCATGAAACCTTGTTTTTTCCATGAAAAATGAATCAAATGAGTGGGAAAATGCATGGGCATGGTAAATTGGGACAAATTTTGCTCAGAAATGTGTCAAAAGGCACTTTTCAATTTTTGACCCAAATCAGAAAAAAACGTAGACCCGCGGTATGTCATTTTGGTGAAAATTGTGACCATTCATGAAACCTTGTTTTTTCCATGAAAAATGACTCAAATGAGTGGGAAAATGCATGGGCATGGTAAATTGGACCAAATTTTGCTCAGAAATGTGAAAAAAGCACTTTTCAATTTTTGACACAAATCAGAAAAAAACGTAGACCCGCGGTATGTCATTTTGGTGAAAATTTTGACCAATCATGAAACCTTGTTTTTTCCATGAAAAATGACTCAAATGAGTGGGAAAATGCATGGGCATGGTAAATTGGGACAAATTTTGCTCAGAAATGTGTCAAAAGGCACTTTTAAATTTTTGACCCAAATCAGAAAAAAACGTAGACCCGCGGTATGTCATTTTGGTGAAAATTTTGACCATTCATGAAACCTTGTTTTTTCCATGAAAAATGACTCAAATGAGTGGGAAAATGCATGGGCATGGTAAATTTGGACAAATTTTGCTCAGAAATGTGAAAAAAAAGCACTTTTCAATTTTTGACCCAAATCAGAAAAAACGTATACCCGCGGTATGTCATTTTGGTGAAAATTTTGACCATTCATGAAACCTTGTTTTTTCCATGAAAAACTACTCAAATGAGTGGGAAAATGCATTGGCATGGTAAATTGGGACAAATTTTGCTCAGAAATGTGACAAAAGGCACTGTTCAATTTTTGACCCAAATCAGAAAAAAACATAGACCCGCGGTATGTCATTTTGGTGAAAATTTTGACCATTCATGAAACCTTGTTTTTTTCCATGAAAAATGACTCAAATGAGTGGGAAAATGCATTGGCATGGTAAATTGGACCAAATTTTGCTCAGAAATGTGAAAAAAGCACTTTTAAATTTTTGACACGAATCAGAAAAAAACGTAGACCCGCGGTATGTCATTTTGGCGAAAATTTTGACCATTCATGAAAACTTGTTTTTTTCATGAAAAATGACTCAAATGAGTGGGAAAATGCATGGGCATGGTAAATTGGACCAAATTTTGCTCAGAAATGTGACAAAAGCACTTTTCAATTTTTGACCCAAATCAGAAAAACACGTAGACCCGCGGTATGTCATTTTGGTGAAAGTTTTGACCATTCATGAAACCTTGTTTTTTCCATGAAAAATGACTCAAATGAGTGGGGAAATGCATGGGCATGGTAAATTGGACCAAAATTTGCTCAGAAATGTGAAAAAAGCACTTTTCAATTTTTGACCCAAATCAGAAAAAAACGTAGACCCGCGGTATGTCATTTTGGTGAAAATTCTGACCATTCATGAAACCTTGTTTTTTTCATGAAAAATGACTCAAATGAGTGGGAAAATGCATGGGCATGGTAAATTGGGACAAATTTTGCTCAGAAATGTGTCAAAAGCCACTTTTCAATTTTTGACCCAAATCAGAAAAACACGTAGACCCGCGGTATGTCATTTTGGTGAAAGTTTTGACCATTCATGAAACCTTGTTTTTTCCATGAAAAATGACTCAAATGAGTGGGGAAATGCATGGGCATGGTAAATTGGACCAAAATTTGCTCAGAAATGTGAAAAAAGCACTTTTCAATTTTTGACCCAAATCAGAAAAAAACGTAGACCCGCAGTATGTCATTTTGGTGAAAATTTTGACCATTCATAAAACCTTGTTTTTTTCCATGAAAAATGACTGAAATGAGTGGGAAAATGCATGGGCATGGAAAATTGGACCAAATTTTGCTCAGAAATGTGAAAAAAAGCACTTTTCAATTTTTGACCCAAATCAGAAAAAAACGTAGACCCGCGGTATGTCATTTTGGTGAAAATTTTGACCATTCATGAAACCTTATTTTTTCCTTGAAAAATTACTCAAATGAGTGGGAAAATGCATGGGCATGGTAAATTGGGACAAATTTTGCTCAGAAATGTGTCAAAAGGCACTTTTCAATTTTTGACCCAAATCAGATAAAAACATAGACCCGCGGTATGTCATTTTGGTGAAAATTTTGACCATTCATGAAACCTTGTTTTTTCCATGAAAAATGACTAAAATGAGTGGGAAAATGCATGGGCATGGTAAATTGGACCAAATTTTGCTCAGAAATGTGAAAAAAGCACTTTTAAATTTTTGACCCAAATCAGAAAAACACGTAGACCCGCGCGGTATGTCATTTTGGTGAAAATTTTGACCATTCATAAAACCTTGTTTTTTTCCATGAAAAATGACTGAAATGAGTGGGAAAATGCATGGGCATGGAAAATTGGACCAAATTTTGCTCAGAAATGTGAAAAAAAGCACTTTTCAATTTTTGACACAAATCAGAAAAAAACGTAGACCCGCGGTATGTCATTTTGGTGAAAATTTTGACCATTCATGAAACCTTGTTTTTTTCATGAAAAATGACTCAAATGAGTGGGAAAATGCATGGGCATGGTAAATTGGGACAAATTTTGCTCAGAAATGTGTCAAAAGGCACTTTTCAATTTTTGACCCAAATCAGAAAAAAACGTAGACCCGCCGTATGTCATTTTGGCAAAAATTTTGACCATTCATGATAACTTGTTTTTTTCATGAAAAATGACTCAAATGAGTGGGAAAATGCATGGGCATGGTAAATTGGACCAAATTTTGCTCAGAAATGTGAAAAAAGCACTTTTCAATTTTTGACCCAAATCAGAAAAAAACGTAGACCCGCGGTATGTCATTTTGGTGAAAATTTTGACCATTCATGAAACCTTGTTTTTTCCATGAAAAATGACTCAAATGAGTGGGAAAATGCATTGGCATGGTAAATTGGGACAAATTTTGCTCAGAAATGTGACAAAAGGCACTTTTCAATTTTTGACCCAAATCAGAAAAAAACGTAGACCCGCGGTATGTCATTTTGGTGAAAATTTTGACCATTCATGAAACCTTATTTTTTCCTTGAAAAATTACTCAAATGAGTGGGAAAATGCATGGGCATGGTAAATTGGGACAAATTTTGCTCAGAAATGTGTCAAAAGGCACTTTTCAATTTTTGACCCAAATCAGATAAAAACATAGACCCGCGGTATGTCATTTTGGTGAAAATTTTGACCATTCATGAAACCTTGTTTTTTTCATGAAAAATGACTCAAATGAGTGGGAAAATGCATGGGCATGGTAAATTGGGACAAATTTTGCTCAGAAATGTGTCAAAAGCCACTTTTCAATTTTTGACCCAAATCAGAAAAAAACGTAGACCCGCGGTATGTCATTTTGGTGAAAATTTTGACCATTCATGAAACCTTGATTTTTACATGAAAAATGACTCAAATGAGTGGGAAAATGCATGGGCATGGTAAATTGGGACAAATTTTGCTCAGAAATGTGTCAAAAGGCACTTTTCAATTTTTGACCCAAATCAGAAAAAAACGTAGACCCGCGGTATGTCATTTTGGCAAAAATTTTGACCATTCATGATAACTTGTTTTTTTCATGAAAAATGACTCAAATGAGTGGGATAATGCATGGGCATGGTAAATTGGACCAAATTTTGCTCAGAAATGTGAAAAAAGCTCTTTTAAATTTTTGACACAAATCAGAAAGAAACGTAGACCCGCGGTATGTCATTTTGGCAAAAATTTTGACCATTCATGATAACTTGTTTTTTTTCATGAAAAATGACTCAAATGAGTGGGAAAATGCATGGGCATGGTAAATTGGACCAACATTTGCTCAGAAATGTGAAAAAAGCACTTTTCAATTTTTGACCCAAATCAGAAAAAAACGTAGACCCGCAGTATGTCATTTTGGTGAAAATTTTGACCATTCATAAAACCTTGTTTTTTTCCATGAAAAATGACTGAAATGAGTGGGAAAATGCATGGGCATGGAAAATTGGACCAAATTTTGCTCAGAAATGTGAAAAAAAGCACTTTTCAATTTTTGACCCAAATCAGAAAAAAACGTAGACCCGCGGTATGTCATTTTGGTGAAAATTTTGACCATTCATGAAACCTTATTTTTTCCTTGAAAAATTACTCAAATGAGTGGGAAAATGCATGGGCATGGTAAATTGGGACAAATTTTGCTCAGAAATGTGTCAAAAGGCACTTTTCAATTTTTGACCCAAATCAGATAAAAACATAGACCCGCGGTATGTCATTTTGGTGAAAATTTTGACCATTCATGAAACCTTGTTTTTTCCATGAAAAATGACTAAAATGAGTGGGAAAATGCATGGGCATGGTAAATTGGACCAAATTTTGCTCAGAAATGTGAAAAAAGCACTTTTAAATTTTTGACACAAATCAGAAAAAAACGTAGACCCGCGGTATGTCATTTTGGCGAAAATTTTGACCATTCATGAAAACTTGTTTTTTTCATGAAAAATGACTCAAATTAGTGGGAAAATGCATGGGCATGGTAAATTGGACCAAATTTTGCTCAGAAATGTGAAAAAAGCACTTTTCAATTTTTGACCCAAATCAGAAAAACACGTAGACCCGCGGTATGTCATTTTGGTGAAAATTTTGACCATTCATAAAACCTTGTTTTTTTCCATGAAAAATGACTGAAATGAGTGGGAAAATGCATGGGCATGGAAAATTGGACCAAATTTTGCTCAGAAATGTGAAAAAAAGCACTTTTCAATTTTTGACACAAATCAGAAAAAAACGTAGACCCGCGGTATGTCATTTTGGCAAAAATTTTGACCATTCATGATAACTTGTTTTTTTCATGAAAAATGACTCAAATGAGTGGGATAATGCATGGGCATGGTAAATTGGACCAAATTTTGCTCAGAAATGTGAAAAAAGCTCTTTTAAATTTTTGACACAAATCAGAAAGAAACGTAGACCCGCGGTATGTCATTTTGGCAAAAATTTTGACCATTCATGATAACTTGTTTTTTTCATGAAAAATGACTCAAATGAGTGGGAAAATGCATGGGCATGGTAAATTGGACCAAAATTTGCTCAGAAATGTGAAAAAAGCACTTTTCAATTTTTGACCCAAATCAGAAAAAAACGTAGACCCGCAGTATGTCATTTTGGTGAAAATTTTGACCATTCATATAACCTTGTTTTTTTCCATGAAAAATGACTGAAATGAGTGGGAAAATGCATGGGCATGGAAAATTGGACCAAATTTTGCTCAGAAATGTGAAAAAAAGCACTTTTAAATTTTTGACCCAAATCAGAAAAAAACGTAGACCCGCGGTATGTCATTTTGGTGAAAATTTTGACCATTCATGAAACCTTGTTTTTTTCATGAAAAATGACTCAAATGAGTGGGAAAATGCATGGGCATGGTAAATTGGGACAAATTTTGCTCAGAAATGTGTCAAAAGGCACTTTTCAATTTTTGACCCAAATCAGAAAAAAACGTAGACCCGCGGTATGTCATTTTGGCAAAAATTTTGACCATTCATGATAACTTGTTTTTTTCATGAAAAATGACTCAAATGAGTGGGAAAATGCATGGGCATGGTAAATTGGACCAAATTTTGCTCAGAAATGTGAAAAAAGCACTTTTCAATTTTTTCCCAAATCAGAAAAAAACGTAGACCCGCGGTATGTCATTTTGGTGAAAATTTTGACCATTCATGAAACCTTGTTTTTTCCATGAAAAATGACTCAAATGAGTGGGAAAATGCATTGGCATGGTAAATTGGGACAAATTTTGCTCAGAAATGTGACAAAAGGCACTTTTCAATTTTTGACCCAAATCAGAAAAAAACGTAGACCCGCGGTATGTCATTTTGGTGAAAATTTTGACCATTCATGAAAACTTGTTTTTTTCATGAAAAATGACTCAAATTAGTGGGAAAATGCATGGGCATGGTAAATTGGACCAAATTTTGCTCAGAAATGTGAAAAAAGCACTTTTCAATTTTTGACCCAAATCAGAAAAACACGTAGACCCGCGGTATGTCATTTTGGTGAAAATTTTGACCATTCATAAAACCTTGTTTTTTTCCATGAAAAATGACTGAAATGAGTGGGAAAATGCATGGGCATGGAAAATTGGACCAAATTTTGCTCAGAAATGTGAAAAAAGCACTTTTCAATTTTTGAACCAAATCAGAAAAACACGTCGACCCGCGGTATGTCATTTTGGTGAAAATTTTGACCATTCATGAAACCTTATTTTTTCCTTGAAAAATTACTCAAATGAGTGGGAAAATGCATGGGCATGGTAAATTGGGACAAATTTTGCTCAGAAATGTGTCAAAAGGCACTTTTCAATTTTTGACCCAAATCAGATAAAAACATAGACCCGCGGTATGTCATTTTGGTGAAAATTTTGACCATTCATGAAACCTTGTTTTTTTCATGAAAAATGACTCAAATGAGTGGGAAAATGCATGGGCATGGTAAATTGGGACAAATTTTGCTCAGAAATGTGTCAAAAGCCACTTTTCAATTTTTGACCCAAATCAGAAAAAAACGTAGACCCGCGGTATGTCATTTTGGTGAAAATTTTGACCATTCATGAAACCTTGATTTTTACATGAAAAATGACTCAAATGAGTGGGAAAATGCATGGGCATGGTAAATTGGGACAAATTTTGCTCAGAAATGTGTCAAAAGGCACTTTTCAATTTTTGACCCAAATCAGAAAAAAACGTAGACCCGCGGTATGTCATTTTGGCAAAAATTTTGACCATTCATGATAACTTGTTTTTTTCATGAAAAATGACTCAAATGAGTGGGATAATGCATGGGCATGGTAAATTGGACCAAATTTTGCTCAGAAATGTGAAAAAAGCTCTTTTAAATTTTTGACACAAATCAGAAAGAAACGTAGACCCGCGGTATGTCATTTTGGCAAAAATTTTGACCATTCATGATAACTTGTTTTTTTCATGAAAAATGACTCAAATGAGTGGGAAAATGCATGGGCATGGTAAATTGGACCAACATTTGCTCAGAAATGTGAAAAAAGCACTTTTCAATTTTTGACCCAAATCAGAAAAAAACGTAGACCCGCAGTATGTCATTTTGGTGAAAATTTTGACCATTCATAAAACCTTGTTTTTTTCCATGAAAAATGACTGAAATGAGTGGGAAAATGCATGGGCATGGAAAATTGGACCAAATTTTGCTCAGAAATGTGAAAAAAAGCACTTTTCAATTTTTGACCCAAATCAGAAAAAAACGTAGACCCGCGGTATGTCATTTTGGTGAAAATTTTGACCATTCATGAAACCTTATTTTTTCCTTGAAAAATTACTCAAATGAGTGGGAAAATGCATGGGCATGGTAAATTGGGACAAATTTTGCTCAGAAATGTGTCAAAAGGCACTTTTCAATTTTTGACCCAAATCAGATAAAAACATAGACCCGCGGTATGTCATTTTGGTGAAAATTTTGACCATTCATGAAAACTAGTTTTTTTCATGAAAAATGACTCAAATTAGTGGGAAAATGCATGGGCATGGTAAATTGGACCAAATTTTGCTCAGAAATGTGAAAAAAGCACTTTTCAATTTTTGACCCAAATCAGAAAAACACGTAGACCCGCGGTATGTCATTTTGGTGAAAATTTTGACCATTCATAAAACCTTGTTTTTTTCCATGAAAAATGACTGAAATGAGTGGGAAAATGCATGGGCATGGAAAATTGGACCAAATTTTGCTCAGAAATGTGAAAAAAAGCACTTTTCAATTTTTGACACAAATCAGAAAAAAACGTAGACCCGCGGTATGTCATTTTGGCAAAAATTTTGACCATTCATGATAACTTGTTTTTTTTCATGAAAAATGACTCAAATGAGTGGGATTATGCATGGGCATGGTAAATTGGACCAAATTTTGCTCAGAAATGTGAAAAAAGGCACTTTTCAATTTTTGACCCAAATCAGAAAAAAACGTAGACCCGCGGTATGTCATTTTGGCAAAAATTTTGACCATTCATGATAACTTGTTTTTTTCATGAAAAATGACTCAAATGAGTGGGAAAATGCATGGGCATGGTAAATTGGACCAAATTTTGCTCAGAAATGTGAAAAAAGCACTTTTCAATTTTTGACCCAAATCAGAAAAAAACGTAGACCCGCGGTATGTCATTTTGGTGAAAATTTTGACCATTCATGAAACCTTGTTTTTTCCATGAAAAATGACTCAAATGAGTGGGAAAATGCATTGGCATGGTAAATTGGGACAAATTTTGCTCAGAAATGTGACAAAAGGCACTTTTCAATTTTTGACCCAAATCAGAAAAAAACGTAGACCCGCGGTATGTCATTTTGGTGAAAATTTTGACCATTCATGAAAACTTGTTTTTTTCATGAAAAATGACTCAAATTAGTGGGAAAATGCATGGGCATGGTAAATTGGACCAAATTTTGCTCAGAAATGTGAAAAAAGCACTTTTCAATTTTTGACCCAAATCAGAAAAACACGTAGACCCGCGGTATGTCATTTTGGTGAAAATTTTGACCATTCATAAAACCTTGTTTTTTTCCATGAAAAATGACTGAAATGAGTGGGAAAATGCATGGGCATGGAAAATTGGACCAAATTTTGCTCAGAAATGTGAAAAAAGCACTTTTCAATTTTTGAACCAAATCAGAAAAACACGTAGACCCGCGGTATGTCATTTTGGTGAAAATTTTGACCATTCATGAAACCTTATTTTTTCCTTGAAAAATTACTCAAATGAGTGGGAAAATGCATGGGCATGGTAAATTGGGACAAATTTTGCTCAGAAATGTGTCAAAAGGCACTTTTAAATTTTTGACCCAAATCAGATAAGAACATAGACCCGCGGTATGTCATTTTGGTGAAAATTTTGACCATTCATGAAACCTTGTTTTTTCCATGAAAAATGACTAAAATGAGTGGGAAAATGCATGGGCATGGTAAATTGGACCAAATTTTGCTCAGAAATGTGAAAAAAGCACTTTTAAATTTTTGACACAAATCAGAAAAAAACGTAGACCCCGCGGTATGTCATTTTGGCGAAAATTTTGACCATTCATGAAAACTTGTTTTTTTCATGAAAAATGACTCAAATTAGTGGGAAAATGCATGGGCATGGTAAATTGGACCAAATTTTGCTCAGAAATGTGAAAAAAGCACTTTTCAATTTTTGACCCAAATCAGAAAAACACGTAGACCCGCGGTATGTCATTTTGGTGAAAATTTTGACCATTCATAAAACCTTGTTTTTTTCCATGAAAAATGACTGAAATGAGTGGGAAAATGCATGGGCATGGAAAATTGGACCAAATTTTGCTCAGAAATGTGAAAAAAAGCACTTTTCAATTTTTGACCCAAATCAGAAAAAAACGTAGACCCGCGGTATGTCATTTTGGCGAAAATTTTGACCATTCATGAAAACTTGTTTTTTTCATGAAAAATGACTCAAATTAGTGGGAAAATGCATGGGCATGGTAAATTGGACCAAATTTTGCTCAGAAATGTGAAAAAAGCACTTTTCAATTTTTGACCCAAATCAGAAAAAAACGTAGACCCGCGGTATGTCATTTTGGTGAAAATTTTGACCATTCATGAAACCTTGTTTTTTCCATGAAAAATGACTCAAATGAGTGGGAAAATGCATTGGCATGGTAAATTGGGACAAATTTTGCTCAGAAATGTGACAAAAGGCACTTTTCAATTTTTGACCCAAATCAGAAAAAAACGTAGACCCGCGGTATGTCATTTTGGTGAAAATTTTGACCATTCATAAAACCTTGTTTTTTTCCATGAAAAATGACTGAAATGAGTGGGAAAATGCATGGGCATGGAAAATTGGACCAAATTTTGCTCAGAAATGTGAAAAAAAGCACTTTTCAATTTTTGAACCAAATCAGAAAAACACGTAGACCCGCGGTATGTCATTTTGGCGAAAATTTTGACCATTCATGAAAACTTGTTTTTTTCATGAAAAATGACTCAAATTAGTGGGAAAATGCATGGGCATGGTAAATTGGACCAAATTTTGCTCAGAAATGTGAAAAAAGCACTTTTCAATTTTTGACACAAATCAGAAAAAAACGTAGACCCGCGGTATGTCATTTTGGCGAAAATTTTGACCATTCATGAAAACTTGTTTTTTTCATGAAAAATGACTCAAATTAGTGGGAAAATGCATGGGCATGGTAAATTGGACCAAATTTTGCTCAGAAATGTGAAAAAAGCACTTTTCAATTTTTGACACAAATCAGAAAAAAACGTAGACCCGCGGTATGTCATTTTGGCGAAAATTTTGACCATTCATGAAAACTTGTTTTTTTCATGAAAAATGACTCAAATTAGTGGGAAAATGCATGGGCATGGTAAATTGGACCAAATTTTGCTCAGAAATGTGAAAAAAGCACTTTTCAATTTTTGACCCAAATCAGAAAAACACGTAGACCCGCGGTATGTCATTTTGGTGAAAATTTTGACCATTCATAAAACCTTGTTTTTTTCATGAAAAATGACTCAAATTAGTGGGAAAATGCATGGGCATGGTAAATTGGACCAAATTTTGCTCAGAAATGTGAAAAAAGCACTTTTCAATTTTTGACCCAAATCAGAAAAACACGTAGACCCGCGGTATGTCATTTTGGTGAAAATTTTGACCATTCATAAAACCTTGTTTTTTTCCATGAAAAATGACTGAAATGAGTGGGAAAATGCATGGGCATGGAAAATTGGACCAAATTTTGCTCAGAAATGTGAAAAAAAGCACTTTTCAATTTTTTACCCAAATCAGAAAAAAACGTAGACCCGCGGTATGTCATTTTGGTGAAAATTTTGACCATTCATGAAACCTTGTTTTTTCCATGAAAAATGACTCAAATTAGTGGGAAAATGCATGGGCATGGTAAATTGGACCAAATTTTGCTCAGAAATGTGAAAAAAGCACTTTTCAATTTTTGACCCAAATCAGAAAAACACGTAGACCCGCGGTATGTCATTTTGGTGAAAATTTTGACCATTCATAAAACCTTGTTTTTTTCCATGAAAAATGACTGAAATGAGTGGGAAAATGCATGGGCATGGAAAATTGGACCAAATTTTGCTCAGAAATGTGAAAAAAAGCACTTTTCAATTTTTGAACCAAATCAGAAAAACACGTAGACCCGCGGTATGTCATTTTGGCGAAAATTTTGACCATTCATGAAAACTTGTTTTTTTCATGAAAAATGACTCAAATTAGTGGGAAAATGCATGGGCATGGTAAATTGGACCAAATTTTGCTCAGAAATGTGAAAAAAGCACTTTTCAATTTTTGACCCAAATCAGAAAAACACGTAGACCCGCGGTATGTCATTTTGGTGAAAATTTTGACCATTCATAAAACCTTGTTTTTTTCCATGAAAAATGACTGAAATGAGTGGGAAAATGCATGGGCATGGAAAATTGGACCAAATTTTGCTCAGAAATGTGAAAAAAAGCACTTTTCAATTTTTGAACCAAATCAGAAAAACACGTAGACCCGCGGTATGTCATTTTGGCGAAAATTTTGACCATTCATGAAAACTTGTTATTTTCATGAAAAATGACTCAAATTAGTGGGAAAATGCATGGGCATGGTAAATTGGACCAAATTTTGCTCAGAAATGTGAAAAAAGCACTTTTCAATTTTTGACCCAAATCAGAAAAACACGTAGACCCGCGGTATGTCATTTTGGTGAAAATTTTGACCATTCATAAAACCTTGTTTTTTTTCCATGAAAAATGACTGAAATGAGTGGGAAAATGCATGGGCATGGAAAATTGGACCAAATTTTGCTCAGAAATGTGAAAAAAAGCACTTTTCAATTTTTGAACCAAATCAGAAAAACACGTAGACCCGCGGTATGTCATTTTGGCGAAAATTTTGACGATTCATGAAAACTTGTTTTTTTCATGAAAAATGACTCAAATTAGTGGGAAAATGCATGGGCATGGTAAATTGGACCAAATTTTGCTCAGAAATGTGAAAAAAGCACTTTTCAATTTTTGACACAAATCAGAAAAAAACGTAGACCCGCGGTATGTCATTTTGGCGAAAATTTTGACCATTCATGAAAACTTGTTTTTTTCATGAAAAATGACTCAAATTAGTGGGAAAATGCATGGGCATGGTAAATTGGACCAAATTTTGCTCAGAAATGTGAAAAAAGCACTTTTCAATTTTTGACCCAAATCAGAAAAACACGTAGACCCGCGGTATGTCATTTTGGTGAAAATTTTGACCATTCATAAAACCTTGTTTTTTTCCATGAAAAATGACTGAAATGAGTGGGAAAATGCATGGGCATGGAAAATTGGACCAAATTTTGCTCAGAAATGTGAAAAAAAGCACTTTTCAATTTTTGAACCAAATCAGAAAAACACGTAGACCCGCGGTATGTCATTTTGGCGAAAATTTTGACCATTCATGAAAACTTGTTTTTTTCATGAAAAATGACTCAAATTAGTGGGAAAATGCATGGGCATGGTAAATTGGACCAAATTTTGCTCAGAAATGTGAAAAAAGCACTTTTCAATTTTTGACCCAAATCAGAAAAACACGTAGACCCGCGGTATGTCATTTTGGTGAAAATTTTGACCATTCATAAAACCTTGTTTTTTTCCATGAAAAATGACTGAAATGAGTGGGAAAATGCATGGGCATGGAAAATTGGACCAAATTTTGCTCAGAAATGTGAAAAAAAGCACTTTTCAATTTTTGAACCAAATCAGAAAAACACGTAGACCCGCGGTATGTCATTTTGGCGAAAATTTTGACCATTCATGAAAACTTGTTATTTTCATGAAAAATGACTCAAATTAGTGGGAAAATGCATGGGCATGGTAAATTGGACCAAATTTTGCTCAGAAATGTGAAAAAAGCACTTTTCAATTTTTGACACAAATCAGAAAAAAACGTAGACCCGCGGTATGTCATTTTGGCGAAAATTTTGACCATTCATGAAAACTTGTTTTTTTCATGAAAAATGACTCAAATTAGTGGGAAAATGCATGGGCATGGTAAATTGGACCAAATTTTGCTCAGAAATGTGAAAAAAGCACTTTTCAATTTTTGACCCAAATCAGAAAAACACGTAGACCCGCGGTATGTCATTTTGGTGAAAATTTTGACCATTCATAAAACCTTGTTTTTTTTCCATGAAAAATGACTGAAATGAGTGGGAAAATGCATGGGCATGGAAAATTGGACCAAATTTTGCTCAGAAATGTGAAAAAAAGCACTTTTCAATTTTTGAACCAAATCAGAAAAACACGTAGACCCGCGGTATGTCATTTTGGCGAAAATTTTGACGATTCATGAAAACTTGTTTTTTTCATGAAAAATGACTCAAATTAGTGGGAAAATGCATGGGCATGGTAAATTGGACCAAATTTTGCTCAGAAATGTGAAAAAAGCACTTTTCAATTTTTGACACAAATCAGAAAAAAACGTAGACCCGCGGTATGTCATTTTGGCGAAAATTTTGACCATTCATGAAAACTTGTTTTTTTCATGAAAAATGACTCAAATTAGTGGGAAAATGCATGGGCATGGTAAATTGGACCAAATTTTGCTCAGAAATGTGAAAAAAGCACTTTTCAATTTTTGACCCAAATCAGAAAAACACGTAGACCCGCGGTATGTCATTTTGGTGAAAATTTTGACCATTCATAAAACCTTGTTTTTTTCCATGAAAAATGACTGAAATGAGTGGGAAAATGCATGGGCATGGAAAATTGGACCAAATTTTGCTCAGAAATGTGAAAAAAAGCACTTTTCAATTTTTGAACCAAATCAGAAAAACACGTAGACCCGCGGTATGTCATTTTGGCGAAAATTTTGACCATTCATGAAAACTTGTTTTTTTCATGAAAAATGACTCAAATTAGTGGGAAAATGCATGGGCATGGTAAATTGGACCAAATTTTGCTCAGAAATGTGAAAAAAGCACTTTTCAATTTTTGACCCAAATCAGAAAAACACGTAGACCCGCGGTATGTCATTTTGGTGAAAATTTTGACCATTCATAAAACCTTGTTTTTTTCCATGAAAAATGACTGAAATGAGTGGGAAAATGCATGGGCATGGAAAATTGGACCAAATTTTGCTCAGAAATGTGAAAAAAAGCACTTTTCAATTTTTGAACCAAATCAGAAAAACACGTAGACCCGCGGTATGTCATTTTGGCGAAAATTTTGACCATTCATGAAAACTTGTTATTTTCATGAAAAATGACTCAAATTAGTGGGAAAATGCATGGGCATGGTAAATTGGACCAAATTTTGCTCAGAAATGTGAAAAAAGCACTTTTCAATTTTTGACACAAATCAGAAAAAAACGTAGACCCGCGGTATGTCATTTTGGCGAAAATTTTGACCATTCATGAAAACTTGTTTTTTTCATGAAAAATGACTCAAATTAGTGGGAAAATGCATGGGCATGGTAAATTGGACCAAATTTTGCTCAGAAATGTGAAAAAAGCACTTTTCAATTTTTGACCCAAATCAGAAAAACACGTAGACCCGCGGTATGTCATTTTGGTGAAAATTTTGACCATTCATAAAACCTTGTTTTTTTCATGAAAAATGACTCAAATTAGTGGGAAAATGCATGGGCATGGTAAATTGGACCAAATTTTGCTCAGAAATGTGAAAAAAGCACTTTTCAATTTTTGACCCAAATCAGAAAAACACGTAGACCCGCGGTATGTCATTTTGGTGAAAATTTTGACCATTCATAAAACCTTGTTTTTTTCCATGAAAAATGACTGAAATGAGTGGGAAAATGCATGGGCATGGAAAATTGGACCAAATTTTGCTCAGAAATGTGAAAAAAAGCACTTTTCAATTTTTGAACCAAATCAGAAAAACACGTAGACCCGCGGTATGTCATTTTGGCGAAAATTTTGACCATTCATGAAAACTTGTTATTTTCATGAAAAATGACTCAAATTAGTGGGAAAATGCATGGGCATGGTAAATTGGACCAAATTTTGCTCAGAAATGTGAAAAAAAGCACTTTTCAATTTTTGACCCAAATCAGAAAAACACGTAGACCCGCGGTATGTCATTTTGGTGAAAATTTTGACCATTCATAAAACCTTGTTTTTTTCCATGAAAAATGACTGAAATGAGTGGGAAAATGCATGGGCATGGAAAATTGGACCAAATTTTGCTCAGAAATGTGAAAAAAAGCACTTTTCAATTTTTTACCCAAATCAGAAAAAAACGTAGACCCGCGGTATGTCATTTTGGTGAAAATTTTGACCATTCATGAAACCTTGTTTTTTCCATGAAAAATGACTCAAATTAGTGGGAAAATGCATGGGCATGGTAAATTGGACCAAATTTTGCTCAGAAATGTGAAAAAAGCACTTTTCAATTTTTGACCCAAATCAGAAAAACACGTAGACCCGCGGTATGTCATTTTGGTGAAAATTTTGACCATTCATAAAACCTTGTTTTTTTCCATGAAAAATGACTGAAATGAGTGGGAAAATGCATGGGCATGGAAAATTGGACCAAATTTTGCTCAGAAATGTGAAAAAAAGCACTTTTCAATTTTTGAACCAAATCAGAAAAACACGTAGACCCGCGGTATGTCATTTTGGCGAAAATTTTGACCATTCATGAAAACTTGTTTTTTTCATGAAAAATGACTCAAATTAGTGGGAAAATGCATGGGCATGGTAAATTGGACCAAATTTTGCTCAGAAATGTGAAAAAAGCACTTTTCAATTTTTGACCCAAATCAGAAAAACACGTAGACCCGCGGTATGTCATTTTGGTGAAAATTTTGACCATTCATAAAACCTTGTTTTTTTCCATGAAAAATGACTGAAATGAGTGGGAAAATGCATGGGCATGGAAAATTGGACCAAATTTTGCTCAGAAATGTGAAAAAAAGCACTTTTCAATTTTTGAACCAAATCAGAAAAACACGTAGACCCGCGGTATGTCATTTTGGCGAAAATTTTGACCATTCATGAAAACTTGTTATTTTCATGAAAAATGACTCAAATTAGTGGGAAAATGCATGGGCATGGTAAATTGGACCAAATTTTGCTCAGAAATGTGAAAAAAGCACTTTTCAATTTTTGACCCAAATCAGAAAAACACGTAGACCCGCGGTATGTCATTTTGGTGAAAATTTTGACCATTCATAAAACCTTGTTTTTTTTCCATGAAAAATGACTGAAATGAGTGGGAAAATGCATGGGCATGGAAAATTGGACCAAATTTTGCTCAGAAATGTGAAAAAAAGCACTTTTCAATTTTTGAACCAAATCAGAAAAACACGTAGACCCGCGGTATGTCATTTTGGCGAAAATTTTGACGATTCATGAAAACTTGTTTTTTTCATGAAAAATGACTCAAATTAGTGGGAAAATGCATGGGCATGGTAAATTGGACCAAATTTTGCTCAGAAATGTGAAAAAAGCACTTTTCAATTTTTGACACAAATCAGAAAAAAACGTAGACCCGCGGTATGTCATTTTGGCGAAAATTTTGACCATTCATGAAAACTTGTTTTTTTCATGAAAAATGACTCAAATTAGTGGGAAAATGCATGGGCATGGTAAATTGGACCAAATTTTGCTCAGAAATGTGAAAAAAGCACTTTTCAATTTTTGACCCAAATCAGAAAAACACGTAGACCCGCGGTATGTCATTTTGGTGAAAATTTTGACCATTCATAAAACCTTGTTTTTTTCCATGAAAAATGACTGAAATGAGTGGGAAAATGCATGGGCATGGAAAATTGGACCAAATTTTGCTCAGAAATGTGAAAAAAAGCACTTTTCAATTTTTGAACCAAATCAGAAAAACACGTAGACCCGCGGTATGTCATTTTGGCGAAAATTTTGACCATTCATGAAAACTTGTTTTTTTCATGAAAAATGACTCAAATTAGTGGGAAAATGCATGGGCATGGTAAATTGGACCAAATTTTGCTCAGAAATGTGAAAAAAGCACTTTTCAATTTTTGACCCAAATCAGAAAAACACGTAGACCCGCGGTATGTCATTTTGGTGAAAATTTTGACCATTCATAAAACCTTGTTTTTTTCCATGAAAAATGACTGAAATGAGTGGGAAAATGCATGGGCATGGAAAATTGGACCAAATTTTGCTCAGAAATGTGAAAAAAAGCACTTTTCAATTTTTGAACCAAATCAGAAAAACACGTAGACCCGCGGTATGTCATTTTGGCGAAAATTTTGACCATTCATGAAAACTTGTTATTTTCATGAAAAATGACTCAAATTAGTGGGAAAATGCATGGGCATGGTAAATTGGACCAAATTTTGCTCAGAAATGTGAAAAAAGCACTTTTCAATTTTTAACCCAAATCAGAAAAACACGTAGACCCGCGGTATGTCATTTTGGTGAAAATTTTGACCATTCATAAAACCTTCTTTTTTTCCATGAAAAATGACTGAAATGAGTGGGAAAATGCATGGGCATGGAAAATTGGACCAAATTTTGCTCAGAAATGTGAAAAAAAGCACTTTTCAATTTTTGACCCACATCAGAAAAACACGTAGACCCGCGGTATGTCATTTTGGCGAAAATTTTGACCATTCATGAAAACTTGTTATTTTCATGAAAAATGACTCAAATTAGTGGGAAAATGCATGGGCATGGTAAATTGGACCAAATTTTGCTCAGAAATGTGAAAAGAGCACTTTTCAATTTTTGACCCAAATCAGAAAAACACGTAGACCCACGGTATGTCATTTTGGTGAAAATTTTGACCATTCATAAAACCTTGTTTTTTTCCATGATAAATGACTGAAATGAGTGGGAAAATGCATGGGCATGGAAAATTGGACCAAATTTTGCTCAGAAATGTGAAAAAAAGCACTTTTCAATTTTTTACCCAAATCAGAAAAAAACGTAGACCCGCGGTATGTCATTTTGGTGAAAATTTTGACCATTCATGAAACCTTGTTTTTTCCATGAAAAATGACTCAAATGAGTGGGAAAATGCATGGGCATGGTAAATTGGACCAAATTTTGCTCAGAAATGTGAAAAAAAGCACTTTTCAATTTTTGAACCAAATCAGAAAAACACGTAGACCCGCGGTATGTCATTTTGGTGAAAATTTTGACCATTCATGAAAACTTGTTTTTTTCATGAAAAATGACTCAAATTAGTGGGAAAATGCATGGGCATGGTAAATTGGACCAAATTTTGCTCAGAAATGTGAAAAAAGCACTTTTCAATTTTTGAACCAAATCAGAAAAACACGTAGACCCGCGGTATGTCATTTTGGTGAAAATTTTGACCATTTATAGAACCTTGTTTTTTTCCATGAAAAATGACTGAAATGAGTGGGAAAATGCATGGGCATGGAAAATTGGACCAAATTTTGCTCAGAAATGTGAAAAAAAGCACTTTTCAATTTTTGACCCAAATCAGAAAAAAACGTAGACCCGCGGTATGTCATTTTGGCGAAAATTTTGACCATTCATGAAAACTTGTTTTTTTCATGAAAAATGACTCAAATTAGTGGGAAAATGCATGGGCATGGAAAATTGGACCAAATTTTGCTCAGAAATGTGAAAAAAGCACTTTTCAATTTTTGACCCAAATCAGAAAAACACGTAGACCCGCGGTATGTCATTTTGGTGAAAATTTTGACCATTCATAAAACCTTGTTTTTTTCCATGAAAAATGACTGAAATGAGTGGGAAAATGCATGGGCATGGAAAATTGGACCAAATTTTGCTCAGAAATGTGAAAAAAAGCACTTTTCAATTTTTGAACCAAATCAGAAAAACACGTAGACCCGCGGTATGTCATTTTGGCGAAAATTTTGACCATTCATGAAAACTTGTTATTTTCATGAAAAATGACTCAAATTAGTGGGAAAATGCATGGGCATGGTAAATTGGACCAAATTTTGCTCAGAAATGTGAAAAAAGCACTTTTCAATTTTTGACCCAAATCAGAAAAACACGTAGACCCGCGGTATGTCATTTTGGTGAAAATTTTGACCATTCATAAAACCTTGTTTTTTTCCATTAAAAATGACTGAAATGAGTGGGAAAATGCATGGGCATGGAAAATTGGACCAAATTTTGCTCAGAAATGTGAAAAAAAGCACTTTTCAATTTTTGAACCAAATCAGAAAAACACGTAGACCCGCGGTATGTCATTTTGGTGAAAATTTTGACCATTCATGAAACCTTATTTTTTCCATGAAAAATTACTCAAATTAGTGGGAAAATGCATGGGCATGGTAAATTGGACCAAATTTTGCTCAGAAATGTGAAAAAAGCACTTTTCAATTTTTGACCCAAATCAGAAAAACACGTAGACCCGCGGTATGTCATTTTGGTGAAAATTTTGACCATTCATAAAACCTTGTTTTTTTCCATGAAAAATGACTGAAATGAGTGGGAAAATGCATGGGCATGGAAAATTGGACCAAATTTTGCTCAGAAATGTGAAAAAAAGCACTTTTCAATTTTTGACCCAAATCAGAAAAAAACGTAGACCCGCGGTATGTCATTTTGGTGAAAATTTTGACCATTCATGAAACCTTGTTTTTTCCATGAAAAATGACTCAAATGAGTGGGAAAATGCATGGGCATGGTAAATTGGACCAAATTTTGCTCAGAAATGTGAAAAAAGCACTTTTCAATTTTTGACCCAAATCAGAAAAAAACGTAGACCCGCGGTATGTCATTTTGGTGAAAATTTTGACCATTCATGAAACCTTATTTTTTCCATGAAAAATTACTCAAATGAGTGGGAAAATGCATGGGCATGGTAAATTGGGACAAATTTTGCTCAGAAATGTGTCAAAAGGCACTTTTCAATTTTTGACCCAAATCAGATAAAAACGTAGACCCGCGGTATGTCATTTTGGTGAAAATTTTGACCATTCATGAAACCTTGTTTTTTCCATGAAAAATGACTCAAATGAGTGGGAAAATGCATGGGCATGGTAAATTGGACCAAATTTTGCTCAGAAATGTGAAAAAAGCACTTTTAAATTTTTGACACGAATCAGAAAAAAACGTAGACCCGCGGTATGTCATTTTGGCGAAAATTTTGACCATTCATGAAAACTTGTTTTTTTCATGAAAAATGACTCAAATGAGTGGGAAAATGCATGGGCATGGTAAATTGGACCAAATTTTGCTCAGAAATGTGACAAAAGCACTTTTCAATTTTTGACCCAAATCAGAAAAACACGTAGACCCGCGGTATGTCATGTTGGTGAAAATTTTGACCATTCATGAAACCTTGTTTTTTCCATGAAAAATGACTCAAATGAGTGGGGAAATGCATGGGCATGGAAAATTGGACCAAATTTTGCTCAGAAATGTGAAAAAAAGCACTTTTCAATTTTTGAACCAAATCAGAAAAACACGTAGACCCGCGGTATGTCATTTTGGCGAAAATTTTGACCATTCATGAAAACTTGTTTTTTTCCATGAAAAATGACTGAAATGAGTGGGAAAATGCATGGGCATGGAAAATTGGACCAAATTTTGCTCAGAAATGTGAAAAAAAGCACTTTTCAATTTTTGAACCAAATCAGAAAAACACGTAGACCCGCGGTATGTCATTTTGGTGAAAATTTTGACCATTCATGAAACCTTATTTTTTCCATGAAAAATTACTCAAATGAGTGGGAAAATGCATGGGCATGGTAAATTGGGACAAATTTTGCTCAGAAATGTGTCAAAAGGCACTTTTCAATTTTTGACCCAAATCAGATAAAAACGTAGACCCGCGGTATGTCATTTTGGTGAAAATTTTGACCATTCATGAAACCTTGTTTTTTCCATGAAAAATGACTAAAATGAGTGGGAAAATGCATGGGCATGGTAAATTGGACCAAATTTTGCTCAGAAATGTGAAAAAAGCACTTTTAAAATTTTGACACAAATCAGAAAAAAACGTAGACCCGCGGTATGTCATTTTGGCGAAAATTTTGACCATTCATGAAAACTTGTTTTTTTCATGAAAAGTGACTCAAATTAGTGGGAAAATGCATGGGCATGGTAAATTGGACCAAATTTTGCTCAGAAATGTGAAAAAAGCACTTTTCAATTTTTGACCCAAATCAGAAAAACACGTAGACCCGCGGTATGTCATTTTGGTGAAAATTTTGACCATTCATAAAACCTTGTTTTTTTCCATGAAAAATGACTGAAATGAGTGGGAAAATGCATGGGCATGGAAAATTGGACCAAATTTTGCTCAGAAATGTGACGAAAAGCACTTTTCAATTTTTGACCCAAATCAGAAAAAAACGTAGACCCGCGGTATGTCATTTTGGTGAAAATTTTGACCATTCATGAAACCTTGTTTTTTCCATGAAAAATGACTCAAATGAGTGGGAAAATGCATGGGCATGGTAAATTGGACCAAATTTTGCTCAGAAATGTGAAAAAAGCACTTTTCAATTTTTGAACCAAATCAGAAAAACACGTAGACCCGCGGTATGTCATTTTGGTGAAAATTTTGACCATTCATGAAACCTTGTTTTTTCCATGAAAAATGACTCAAATGAGTGGGAAAATGCATGGGCATGGTAAATTGGACCAAATTTTGCTCAGAAATGTGAAAAAAGCACTTTTCAATTTTTGACCCAAATCAGAAAAAAACTTAGACCCGCGGTATGTCATTTTGGTGAAAATTTTGACCATTCATGAAACCTTATTTTTTCCATGAAAAATTACTCAAATGAGTGGGAAAATGCATGGGCATGGTAAATTGGGACAAATTTTGCTCAGAAATGTGTCAAAAGGCACTTTTCAATTTTTGACCCAAATCAGATAAAAACGTAGACCCGCGGTATGTCATTTTGGTGAAAATTTTGACCATTCATGAAACCTTGTTTTTTCCATGAAAAATGACTCAAATGAGTGGGAAAATGCATGGGCATGGTAAATTGGACCAAATTTTGCTCAGAAATGTGAAAAAAGCACTTTTAAATTTTTGACCCAAATCAGAAAAACACGTAGACCCGCGGTATGTCATGTTGGTGAAAATTTTGACCATTCATGAAACCTTGTTTTTTCCATGAAAAATGACTCAAATGAGTGGGGAAATGCATGGGCATGGTAAATTGGGACACATTTTGCTCAGAAATGTGTCAAAAGGCACTTTTCAATTTTTGACCCAAATCAGAAAAAAACGTAGACCCGCGGTATGTCATTTTGGCAAAAATTTTGACCATTCATGATAACTTGTTTTTTTCATGAAAAATGACTCAAATGAGTGGGAAAATGCATGGGCATGGTAAATTGGACCAAATTTTGCTCAGAAATGTGAAAAAAGCACTTTTCAATTTTTGACCCAAATCAGAAAAAAACGTAGACCCGCGGTATGTCATTTTGGTGAAAATTTTGACCATTCATGAAACCTTGTTTTTTCCATGAAAAATGACTCAAATGAGTGGGAAAATGCATGGGCATGGTAAATTGGAACAAATTTTGCTCAGAAATGTGACAAAAATCACTTTTAAATTTTTGACCCAAATCAGAAAAAAACGTAGACCCGCGGTATGTCATTTTGGTGAAAATTTTGACCATTCATGAAACCTTGTTTTTTCCATGAAAAATGACTCAAATGAGTGGGAAAATGCACGGGCATGGTAAATTGGGACAAATTTTGCTCAGAAATGTGACAAAAGGCACTTTTCAATTTTTGACCCAAATCAGTAAAAAACGTAGACCCGCGGTATGTCATTTTGGTGAAAATTTTGACCATTCATGAAACCTTGTTTTTTCGATGAAAAATGACTCAAATGAGTCGGAAAATACTTGGGCATGGTAAATTTGGACAAATTTTGCTCAGAAATGTGACAAAAAGCACTTTACAATTTTTGACCCAAATCAGAAAAAAACGTAGACCCGCGGTATGTCATTTTGGTGAAAATTTTGACCATTCATGAAACCTTGTTTTTTCCATGAAAAATGACTCAAATGAGTGGGAAAATGCATGGGCATGGTAAATTGGACCAAATTTTGCTCAGAAATGTGAAAAAAGCACTTTTCAATTTTTGACCCAAATCAGAAAAACACGTAGACCCGTGGTATGTCATTTTGGTGAAAATTTTGACCATTCATGAAACCTTGTTTTTTCCATGAAAAATGACTCAAATGAGTGGGAAAATGCATGATCATGGAAAATTGGGACAAATTTTGCTCAGAAATGTGACAAAAGGCACTTTTCAATTTTTGACCCAAATCAGAAAAAAACGTAGACCCGCTGTATGTCATTTTGGTGAAAATTTTGACCATTCATGAAACCTTGTTTTTTCCATGAAAAATGACTCAAATGAGTGGGAAAATGCATGATCATGGAAAATTGGGACAAATTTTGCTCAGAAATGTGAAAAAAAGCACTTTTCAATTTTTGACCCAAATCAGAAAAAACGTAGACCCGCGGTTTGTCATTTTGGTGAAAATTTTGACCATTCATGAAACCTTGTTTTTTCATGAAAAATGACTCAAATGAGTGGGGAAATGCATGGGCATGGTAAATTGGGACACATTTTGCTCAGAAATGTGTCAAAAGGCACTTTTCAATTTTTGACCCATATCAGAAAAAAACGTAGACCCGCGGTATGTCATTTTGGCAAAAATTTTGACCATTCATGATAACTTGTTTTTTTCATGAAAAATGACTCAAATGAGTGGGAAAATGCATGGGCATGGTAAATTGGACCAAATTTTGCTCAGAAATGTGAAAAAAGCACTTTTCAATTTTTGACCCAAATCAGAAAAAAACGTAGACCCGCGGTATGTCATTTTGGTGAAAATTTTGACCATTCATGAAACCTTGTTTTTTCCATGAAAAATGACTCAAATGAGTGGGAAAATGCATGGGCATGGTAAATTGGAACAAATTTTGCTCAGAAATGTGACAAAAATCACTTTTCAATTTTTGACCCAAATCAGAAAAACACGTAGACCCGCAGTATGTCATTTTGGTGAAAATTTTGACCATTCATGAAACCTTGTTTTTTCCATGAAAAATGACTCAAATGAGTGGGAAAATGCACGGGCATGGTAAATTGGGACAAATTTTGCTCAGAAATGTGACAAAAGGCACTTTTCAATTTTTGACCCAAATCAGTAAAAAACGTAGACCCGCGGTATGTCATTTTGGTGAAAATTTTGACCATTCATGAAACCTTGTTTTTTCGATGAAAAATGACTCAAATGAGTCGGAAAATACTTGGGCATGGTAAATTTGGACAAATTTTGCTCAGAAATGTGACAAAAAGCACTTTACAATTTTTGACCCAAATCAGAAAAAAACGTAGACCCGCGGTATGTCATTTTGGTGAAAATTTTGACCATTCATGAAACCTTGTTTTTTCCATGAAAAATGACTCAAATGAGTGGGAAAATGCATGGGCATGGTAAATTGGACCAAATTTTGCTCAGAAATGTGAAAAAAGCACTTTTCAATTTTTGACCCAAATCAGAAAAACACGTAGACCCGTGGTATGTCATTTTGGTGAAAATTTTGACCATTCATGAAACCTTGTTTTTTCCATGAAAAATGACTCAAATGAGTGGGAAAATGCATGATCATGGAAAATTGGGACAAATTTTGCTCAGAAATGTGACAAAAGGCACTTTTCAATTTTTGACCCAAATCAGAAAAAAACGTAGACCCGCTGTATGTCATTTTGGTGAAAATTTTGACCATTCATGAAACCTTGTTTTTTCCATGAAAAATGACTCAAATGAGTGGGAAAATGCATGATCATGGAAAATTGGGACAAATTTTGCTCAGAAATGTGAAAAAAAGCACTTTTCAATTTTTGACCCAAATCAGAAAAAACGTAGACCCGCGGTTTGTCATTTTGGTGAAAATTTTGACCATTCATGAAACCTTGTTTTTTCATGAAAAATGACTCAAATGAGTGGGAAAATGCATTGGCATGTTAAATTGGGACAAATTTTGCTCAGAAATGTGAAAAAAGCACTTTTCAATTTTTGACCCAAATCAGAAAAAAACGTAGACCCGCGGTATGTCATTTTGGTGAAAATTTTGACCATTCATGAAACCTTTTTTTTTTCCATGAAAAATGACTCAAATGAGTGGGAAAATGCATGGGCATGGTAAATTGGACCAAATTTTGCTCAGAAATGTGAAAAAAGCACTTTTAAAATTTTGACACGAATCAGAAAAAAACGTAGACCCGCGGTTTGTCATTTTGGTGAAAATTTTGACCATTCATGAAACCTTGTTTTTTCATGAAAAATGACTCAAATGAGTGGGAAAATGCATTGGCATGTTAAATTGGGACAAATTTTGCTCAGAAATGTGAAAAAAGCACTTTTCAATTTTTGACCCAAATCAGAAAAAAACGTAGACCCGCGGTATGTCATTTTGGTGAAAATTTTGACCATTCATGAAACCTTGTTTTTTTCCATGAAAAATGACTCAAATGAGTGGGAAAATGCATGGGCATGGTAAATTGGACCAAATTTTGCTCAGAAATGTGAAAAAAGCACTTTTCAATTTTTGACCCAAATCAGAAAAAAACGTAGACCCGCGGTATGTCATTTTGGTGAAAATTTTGACCATTCATGAAACCTTGTTTTTTCCATGAAAAATGACTCAAATGAGTGGGAAAATGCACGGGCATGGTAAATTGGACCAAATTTTGCTCAGAAATGTGAAAAAAAGCACTTTTCAATTTTTGACCCAAATCAGAAAAACACGTAGACCCGCGGTATGTCATTTTTGTGAAAATTTTGACCATTCATGAAACCTTGTTTTTTCCATGAAAAATGACTCAAATGAGTGGGAAAATGCATGGGCATGGTAAATTGGACCAAATTTTGCTCAGAAAAGTGACAAAAAGCACTTTTCAATTTTTGACCCAAATCAGAAAAACACGTAGACCCGCGGTATGTCATTTTGGTGAAAATTTTGACCATTCATAAAACCTTGTTTTTTTTCCATGAAAAATGACTGAAATGAGTTGGAAAATGCATGGGCATGGAAAATTGGACCAAATTTTGCTCAGAAATGTGAAAAAAAGCACTTTTCAATTTTTGACACAAATCAGAAAAAAACGTAGACCCGCGGTATGTCATTTTGGTGAAAATTTTGACCATTCATAAAACCTTGTTTTTTTCCATGAAAAATGACTGAAATGAGTGGGAAAATGCATGGGCATGGTAAATTGGACCAAATTTTGCTCAGAAATGTGAAAAAAAGCACTTTTCAATTTTTGACACAAATCAGAAAAACACGTAGACCCGCGGTATGTCATTTTGGTGAAAATTTTGACCATTCATGATAACTTGTTTTTTTCATGAAAAATGACTCAAATGAGTGGGAAAATGCATGGGCATGGTAAATTGGGACAATTTTTGCTCAGAAATGTGTCAAAAGGCACTTTTCAATTTTTGACCCAAATCAGAAAAAAACGTAGACCCGCGGTATGTCATTTTGGTGAAAATTTTGACCATTCATGAAACCTTGTTTTTTCCATGAAAAATGACTCAAATGAGTGGGAAAATGCATGGGCATGGTAAATTTGGACAAATTTTGCTCAGAAATGTGACAAAAAGCACTTATAAATTTTTGACCCAAATCAGAAAAAAACGTAAACCCGCGGTATGTCATTTTGGTGAAAATTTTGACCATTCATGAAACCTTGTTTTTTTCCATGAAAAATGACTCAAATGAGTGGGAAAATGCATTGGCATGGTAAATTGGGACAAATTTTGCTCAGAAATGTGACAAAAGGCACTTTTCAATTTTTGACCCAAATCAGAAAAAACGTAGACCCGCGGTATGTCATTTTGGTGAAAATTTTGACCATTCATGAAACCTTGTTTTTTCCATGAAAAATGACTCAAACGAGTGGGAAAATGCATGATCATGGAAAATTGGACCAAATTTTGCTCAGAAATGTGAAAAAAGCACTTTTCAATTTTTGACCCAAATCAGAAAAAAACGTAGACCCGCGGTATGTCATTTTGGTGAAAATTTTTACCATTCATAAAACCTTGTTTTTTTCCATGAAAAATGACTGAAATGAGTGGGAAAATGCATGGGCATGGAAAATTGGAACAAGTTTTGCTCAGAAACGTGAAAAAAAGCACTTTTCAATTTTTGACCCAAATCAGAAAAACACGTAGACCCGCGGTATGTCATTTTGGTGAAAATTTTGACCATTCATGAAACCTTGTTTTTTCCATGAAAAATGACTCAAATGAGTGGGAAAATGCATGGGCATGGTAAATTGGACCAAATTTTGCTCAATAATGTGAAAAAAAGCCCTTTTCAATTTTTGACCCAAATCAGTAAAAAACGTATACCCGCGGTATGTCATTTTTGTGAAAATTTTGACCATTCATGAAACCTTGTTTTTTCCATGAAAAATGACTCAAATGAGTGGGAAAATGCATGGGCATGGTAAATTGGACCAAATTTTGCTCAGAAATGTGAAAAAAGCACTTTTCAATTTTTGACCCAAATCAGAAAAACACGTAGACCCGCGGTATGTCATTTTGGTGAAAATTTTGACCATTCATGATAACTTGTTTTTTTCATGAAAAATGACTCAAATGAGTGGGAAAATGCATGGGCATGGTAAATTGGACCAAATTTTGCTCAGAAATGTGAAAAAAAGCACTTTTCAATTTTTGACACAAATCAGAAAAACACGTAGACCCGCGGTATGTCATTTTGGTGAAAATTTTGACCATTCATGATAACTTGTTTTTTTCATGAAAAATGACTCAAATGAGTGGGAAAATGCATGGGCATGGTAAATTGGGACAATTTTTGCTCAGAAATGTGTCAAAAGGCACTTTTCAATTTTTGACCCAAATCAGAAAAAAACGTAGACCCGCGGTATGTCATTTTGGTGAAAATTTTGACCATTCATGAAACCTTGTTTTTTCCATGAAAAATGACTCAAATGAGTGGGAAAATGCATGGGCATGGTAAATTTGGACAAATTTTGCTCAGAAATGTGACAAAAAGCACTTTTAAATTTTTGACCCAAATCAGAAAAAAACGTAAACCCGCGGTATGTCATTTTGGTGAAAATTTTGACCATTCATGAAACCTTGTTTTTTTCCATGAAAAATGACTCAAATGAGTGGGAAAATGCATTGGCATGGTAAATTGGGACAAATTTTGCTCAGAAATGTGACAAAAGGCACTTTTCAATTTTTGACCCAAATCAGAAAAAAACGTAGACCCGCGGTATGTCATTTTGGTGAAAATTTTGACCATTCATGAAAACTTGTTTTTTCATGAAAAATGACTCAAATGAGTTGGAAAATGCATGGGCATGGTAAATTGGACCAAATTTTGCTCAGAAATGTGAAAAAAGCACTTTTCAATTTTTGACCCAAATCAGAAAAACACGTAGACCCGCGGTATGTCATTTTGGTGAAAATTTTGACCATTCATGAAACCTTGTTTTTTCCATGAAAAATGACTCAAATGAGTGGGAAAATGCATGGGCATGGTAAATTGGACCAAATTTTGCTCAATAATGTGAAAAAAAGCCCTTTTCAATTTTTGACCCAAATCAGTAAAAAACGTATACCCGCGGTATGTCATTTTTGTGAAAATTTTGACCATTCATGAAACCTTGTTTTTTCCATGAAAAATGACTCAAATGAGTGGGAAAATGCATGGGCATGGTAAATTGGACCAAATTTTGCTCAGAAATGTGAAAAAAGCACTTTTCAATTTTTGACCCAAATCAGAAAAACACGTAGACCCGCGGTATGTCATTTTGGTGAAAATTTTGACCATTCATGATAACTTGTTTTTTTCATGAAAAATGACTCAAATGAGTGGGAAAATGCATGGGCATGGTAAATTGGACCAAATTTTGCTCAGAAATGTGAAAAAAAGCACTTTTCAATTTTTGACACGAATCAGAAAAAAACGTAGACCCCCGGTATGTCATTTTGGTGAAAATTTTGACCATTCATGATAACTTGTTTTTATCATGAAAAATGACTCAAATGAGTGGGAAAATGCATGGGCATGGTAAATTGGACCAAATTTTGCTCAGAAATGTGAAAAAAGCACTTTTCAATTTTTGACCCAAATCAGAAAAAAACGTAGACCCGCGGTATGTCATTTTGGTGAAAATTTTGACCATTCATGATAACTTGTTTTTTTCATGAAAAATGACTGAAATGAGTGGGAAAATGCATGGGCATGGTAAATTGGACCAAATTTTGCTCAGAAATGTGAAAAAAAGCACTTTTCAATTTTTGACACGAATCAGAAAAAAACGTAGACCCCCGGTATGTCATTTTGGTGAAAATTTTGACCATTCATGATAACTTGTTTTTATCATGAAAAATGACTCAAATGAGTGGGAAAATGCATGGGCATGGTAAATTGGACCAAATTTTGCTCAGAAATGTGAAAAAAGCACTTTTCAATTTTTGACCCAAATCAGACAAAAACGTAAACCCGCGGTATGTCATTTTGGTGAAAATTTTGACCATTCATGAAACATTGTTTTTTCCATGAAAAATGACTCAAATGAGTGGGAAAATGCATGGGCATGGTAAATTGGGACAAATTTTGCTCAGAAATGTGTCAAAAGGCACTTTTCAATTTTTGACCCAAATCAGAAAAAAACGTAGACCCGCGGTATGTCATTTTGGTGAAAATTTTGACCATTCATGAAACCTTGTTTTTTCCATGAAAAATGACTCAAATGAGTGGGAAAATGCATGGGCATGGTAAATTGGACCAAATTTTCCTCAAAAATGTGAAAAAAAGCACTTTTAAAATTTTGACACGAATCAGAAAAAAACGTAGACCCGCGGTATGTCATTTTGGTGAAAATTTTGACCATTCATAAAACCTTGTTTTTTTTCCATGAAAAATGACTGAAATGAGTTGGAAAATGCATGGGCATGGAAAATTGGACCAAATTTTGCTCAGAAATGTGAAAAAAAAGCACTTTTCAATTTTTGACACAAATCAGAAAAAAACGTAGACCCGCGGTATGTCATTTTGGTGAAAATTTTGACCATTCATGATAACTTGTTTTTTTTATGAAAAATGACTCAAATGAGTGGGAAAATGCATGGGCATGGTAAATTGGACCAAATTTTGCTCAGAAATGTGACAAAAAGCACTTTTCAATTTTTGACCCAAATCAGAAAAACACGTAGACCTGCGGTATGTCATTTTGGTGAAAATTTTGACCATTCATAAAACCTTGTTTTTTTCCATGAAAAAAGACTGAAATGAGTGGGAAAATGCATGGGCATGGTAAATTGGACCAAATTTTGCTCAGAAATGTGAAAAAAAGCACTTTTCAATTTTTGACACAAATCAGAAAAACACGTAGACCCGCGGTATGTCATTTTGGTGAAAATTTTGACCATTCATGATAACTTGTTTTTTTCATGAAAAATGACTCAAATGAGTGGGAAAATGCATGGGCATGGTAAATTGGACCAAATTTTTCTCAGAAATGTGAAAAAAGCACTTTTCAATTTTTGACCCAAATCAGAAAAAACGTAGACCCGCGGTATGGCATTTTGGTGAAAATTTTGACCATTCATGAAACCTTGTTTTTTCCATGAAAAATGACTAAAATGAGTGGGAAAATGCATGGGCATGGTAAATTGGACTAAATTTTGCTCAAAAATGTGAAAAAAAGCACTTTTCAATTTTTGACCCAAATCAGTAAAAAACGTAGACCCGCGGTATGTCATTTTTGTGAAAATTTTGACCATTCATGAAACCTTGTTTTTTCCATGAAAAATGACTCAAATGAGTGGGAAAATGCATGGGCATGGTAAATTGGACCAAATTTTGCTCAGAAAAGTGACAAAAAGCACTTTTCAATTTTTGACCCAAATCAGAAAAACACGTAGACGCGGTATGTCATTTTGGTGAAAATTTTGACCATTCATAAAACCATGTTTTTTTCATGAAAAATGACTCAAATGAGTGGGAAAATGCATGGGCATGGTAAATTGGACCAAATTTTGCTCAGAAATGTGAAAAAAGCACTTTTTAATTTTTGACCCAAATCAGAAAAAAACGTAGACCCGCGGTATGTCATTTTGGTGAAAATTTTGACCATTCATGAAACCTTGTTTTTTCCATGAAAAATGACTCAAATGAGTGGGAAAATGCATGGGCATGGTAAAGTGGGACAAATTTTGCTCAGAAATGTGTCAAAAGGCACTTTTCAATTTTTGACCCAAATCAGAAAAAAACGTAGACCCGCGGTATGTCATTTTGGTGAAAATTTTGACCATTCATGAAACATTGTTTTTTCCATGAAAAATGACTCAAATGAGTGGGAAAATGCATGGGCATGGTAAATTGGACCAAATTTTCCTCAAAAATGTGGAAAAAAAGCACTTTTAAAATTTTGACACGAATCAGAAAAAAACGTAGACCCGCGGTATGTCATTTTGGCAAAAATTTTGACCATTCATGATAACTTATTTTTTTCATGAAAAATGACTCAAATGAGTGGGAAAATGCATGGGCATGGTAAATTGGACCAAATTTTGCTCAGAAATGTGAAAAAAGCAGTTTTCAATTTTTGACCCAAATCAGAAAAAAACGTAGACCCGCGGTATGTCATTTTGGTGAAAATTGTGACCATTCATGAAACCTTGTTTTTTCCATGAAAAATGACTCAAATGAGTGGGAAAATGCATGGGCATGGAAAATTGGACCAAATTTTGCTCAGAAATGTGAAAAAAGCACTTTTCAATTTTTGACACAAATCAGAAAAAAACGTAGACCCGCGGTATGTCATTTTGGTGAAAATTTTGACCAATCATGAAACCTTGTTTTTTCCATGAAAAATGACTCAAATGAGTGGGAAAATGCATGGGCATGGTAAATTGGGACAAATTTTGCTCAGAAATGTGTCAAAAGGCACTTTTCAATTTTTGACCCAAATCAGAAAAAAACGTAGACCCGCGGTATGTCATTTTGGTGAAAATTTTGACCATTCATGAAACCTTGTTTTTTCCATGAAAAATGACTCAAATGAGTGGGAAAATGCATGGGCATGGTAAATTTGGACAAATTTTGCTCAGAAATGTGAAAAAAAAGCACTTTTCAATTTTTGACCCAAATCAGAAAAAACGTATACCCGCGGTATGTCATTTTGGTGAAAATTTTGACCATTCATGAAACCTTGTTTTTTCCATGAAAAATGACTCAAATGAGTGGGAAAATGCATTGGCATGGTCAATTGGGACAAATTTTGCTCAGAAATGTGACAAAAGGCACTGTTCAATTTTTGACCCAAATCAGAAAAAAACATAGACCCGCGGTATGTCATTTTGGTGAAAATTTTGACCATTCATGAAACCTTGTTTTTTCCATGAAAAATGACTCAAACGAGTGGGAAAATGCATGATCATGGAAAATTGGACCAAATTTTGCTCAGAAATGTGAAAAAAGCACTTTTCAATTTTTGACCCAAATCAGAAAAAAACGTAGACCCGCGGTATGTCATTTTGGTGACAATTTTGACCATTCATGAAACCTTGTTTTTTCCATGAAAAATGACTCAAACGAGTGGGAAAATGCATGATCATGGAAAATTGGACCAAATTTTGCTCAGAAATGTGAAAAAAGCACTTTTCAATTTTTGACCCAAATCAGAAAAAAACGTAGACCCGCGGTATGTCATTTTGGTGAAAATTTTGACCATTCATGAAACCTTGTTTTTTCCATTAAAAATGACTCAAACGAGTGGGAAAATGCATGATCATGGAAAATTGGACCAAATTTTGCTCAGAAATGTGAAAAAAGCACTTTTCAATTTTTGACCCAAATCAGAAAAAAACGTAGACCCGCGGTATGTCATTTTGGTGAAAATTTTGACCATTCATGAAACCTTGTTTTTTCCATGAAAAATGACTCAAACGAGTGGGAAAATGCATGATCATGGAAAATTGGACCAAATTTTGCTCAGAAATGTGAAAAAAGCACTTTTCAATTTTTTACCCAAATCAGAAAAAAACGTAGACCCGCGGTATGTCATTTTGGTGAAAATTTTGACCATTCATGAAACCTTGTTTTTTCCATGAAAAATGACTGAAATGAGTGGGAAAATGCATGGGCATGGAAAATTGGAACAAATGTTGCTCAGAAATGTGAAAAAAGCACTTTTCAATTTTTGACCCAAATCAGAAAAAAACGTAGACCCGCGGTATGTCATTTTGGTGAAAATTTTGACCATTCATGAAACCTTGTTTTTTCCATGAAAAATGACTCAAATGAGTGGGAAAATGCATGGGCATGGTAAATTGGACCAAATTTTCCTCAAAAATGTGAAAAAAAGCACTTTTAAAATTTTGACACGAATCAGAAAAAAACGTAGACCCGCGGTATGTCATTTTGGCAAAAATTTTGACCATTCATGATAACTTGTTTTTTTCATGAAAAATGACTCAAATGATTGGGAAAATGCATGGGCATGGTAAATTGGACCAAATTTTGCTCAGAAATGTGAAAAAAGCACTTTTCAATTTTTGACCCAAATCAGAACAACACGTAGACCCGCGGTATGTCATTTTGGTGAAAATTTTGACCATTCATGATAACTTGTTTTTTTCATGAAAAATGACTCAAATGAGTGGGAAAATGCATGGGCATGGTAAATTGGACCAAATTTTGCTCAGAAATGTGAAAAAAAGCACTTTTAAAATTTTGACACGAATCAGAAAAACACGTAGACCCGCGGTATGTCATTTTGGTGAAAATTTTGACCATTCATAAAACCATGTTTTTTTCCATGAAAAATGACTGAAATGAGCGGGAAAATGCATGGGCATGGAAAATTGGACCAAATCTTGCTCAGAAATGTGAAAAAAAGCACTTTTCAATTTTTGACACGAATCAGAAAAAAACGTAGACCCGCGGTATGTCATTTTGGTGAAAATTTTGACCATTCATGATAACTTGTTTTTTTCATGAAAAATGACTCAAACGAGTGGGAAAATGCATGATCATGGAAAATTGGACCAAATTTTGCTCAGAAATGTGAAAAAAGCACTTTTCAATTTTTGACCCAAATCAGAAAAAAACGTAGACCCGCGGTATGTCATTTTGGTGAAAATTTTGACCATTCATGAAACCTTGTTTTTTCCATGAAAAATGACTCAAACGAGTGGGAAAATGCATGATCATGGAAAATTGGACCAAATTTTGCTCAGAAATGTGAAAAAAGCACTTTTCAATTTTTGACCCAAATCAGAAAAAAACGTAGACCCGCGGTATGTCATTTTGGTGAAAATTTTGACCATTCATGAAACCTTGTTTTTTCCATGAAAAATGACTCAAGTGAGTGGGAAAATGCACGGGCATGGTAAATTGGACCAAATTTTGCTCAGAAATGTGAAAAAATCACTTTTCAATTTTTGACCCAAATCAGAAAAACACGTAGACCTGCGGTATGTCATTTTGGTGAAAATTTTGACCATTCATAAAACCTTGTTTTTTTCCATGAAAAATGACTGAAATGAGTGGGAAAATGCATGGGCATGGAAAATTGGACCAAATTTTGCTCAGAAATGTGAAAAAAGCACTTTTAAAATTTTGACACAAATCAGAAAAAAACGTAGACCCGCGGTATGTCATTTTGGTGAAAATATTGACCATTCATGAAACCTTGTTTTTTCCATGAAAAATGACTCAAATGAGTGGGAAAATGCATGGGCATGGTAAATTGGGACAAATTTTGCTCAGAAATGTGTCAAAAGGCACTTTTCAATTTTTGACCCAAATCAGAAAAAAACGTAGACCCGCGGTATGTCATTTTGGTGAAAATTTTGACCATTCATGAAACATTGTTCTTTCCATGAAAAATGACTCAAATGAGTGGGAAAATGCATGGGCATGGTAAATTGGACCAAATTTTGCTCAGAAATGTGAAAAAAGCACTTTTAAAATTTTGACACAAATCAGAAAAAAACGTAGACCTGCGGTATGTCAGTTTGGCGAAAATTTTGACCATTCATGAAAACTTGTTTTTTTTCATGAAAAATGACTCAAATGAGTGGGAAAATGCATGGGCATGGTAAATTGGACCAAATTTTGCTCAGAAATGTGAAAAAAGCACTTTTCAATTTTTGACCCAAATCAAAAAAACACGTAGACCCGCGGTATGTCATTTTGGTGAAAATTTTGACCATTCATAAAACCTTGTTTTTTTTCATGAAAAATGACTGAAATGAGTGGGAAAACGCATGGGCATGGAAAATTGGACCAAATTTTGCTCAGAAATGTGAAAAAAGCACTTTTCAATTTTTGACCCAAATCAGAAAAAAACGTAGACCCGCGGTATGTCATTTTGGTGAAAATTTTGACCATTCATGAAACATTGTTTTTTCCATGAAAAATGACTTAAACGAGTGGGAAAATGCACGGGTATGGTAAATTGGGACAAATTTTGCTCAGAAATGTGAAAAAAAAAGCACTTTTCAATTTTTGACCCAAATCAGAAAAAAACGTAGACCGCGGTATGTCATTTTGGTGAAAATTTTGACCATTCATGAAACCTTGTTTTTTCCATGAAAAATGACTCAAATGAGTGGGAAAATGCATGGGCATGGTAAATTGGGACAAATTTTGCTCAGAAATGTGTCAAAAGGCACTTTTCAATTTTTGACCCAAATCAGAAAAAAACGTAGACCCGCGGTATGTCATTTTGGTGAAAATTTTGAACATTCATGAAACCTTGTTTTTTCCATGAAAAATGACTCAAATGAGTGGGAAAATGCATGGGCATGGTAAATTGGACCAAATTTTTCTCAGAAATGTGAAAAAAAAACACTTTTAAATTTTTGACACAAATCAGAAAAAAACGTAGACCCGGTATGTCATTTTGGCAAAAATTTTGACCATTCATGATTACTTGTTTTTTTCATGAAAAATGACTCAAATGAGTGGGAAAATGCATGGGCATGGTAAATTGGACCAAATTTTGCTCAGAAATGTGAAAAAAGCACTTTTCAATTTTTGACCCAAATCAGAAAAAAACGTAGACCCGCGGTATGTCATTTTGGTGAAAATTTTGACCATTCATGAAACCTTGTTTTTTCCATGAAAAATGACTCAAATGAGTGGGAAAATGCATGGGCATGGTAAATTGGACCAAATTTTGCTCAGAAATGTGAAAAAAGCACTCTTAAATTTTTGACACAAATCAGAAACAAACGTAGACCCGCGGTATGTCATTTATCTGAAAATTTTGACCATTCATGAAACCTTGTTTTTTCCATGAAAAATGACTCAAATGAGTGGGAAAATTCATGGGCATGGTAAATTGGGACAAATTTTGCTCAGAAATGTGTCAAAAGGCACTTTTCAATTTTTGACCCAAATCAGAAAAAAACGTAGACCCGCGGTATGTCATTTTGGTGAAAATTTTGACCATTCATGAAACATTGTTTTTTCCATGAAAAATGACTCAAATGAGTGGGAAAATGCATGGGCATGGTAAATTGGGACAAATTTTGCTCAGAAATTTGTCAAAAGGCACTTTTAAAATTTTTGACCCAAATCAAAAAAAACGTAGACCCGTGGTATGTCATTTTGGTGAAAATTTTGACCATTCATGAAACCTTGTTTTTTCCATGAAAAATGACTCAAATGAGTGGGAAAATGCATGGGCATGGTAAATTGGACCAAATTTTGCTCAGAAATGTCTCAAAAGGCACTTTTCAATTTTTGACCCAAATCAGAAAAAAACGTAGACCCGCGGTATGTCATTTTGCCGAAAATTTTGACCATTCATGAAACCTTGTTTTTTCCATGAAAAATGACTCAAATGAGTGGGAAAATGCATGGGCATGGTAAATTGGACCAAATTTTGCTCAGAAATGTGAAAAAAGCACTTTTCAATTTTTTACCCAAATCAGAAAAACACGTAGACCCGCGGTAGGTCATTTTGGTGAAAATTTTGACCATTCATGAAACCTTGTTTTTTCCATGAAAAATGACTCAAATGAGTGGGAAAATGCATGGGCATGTTAAATTTGGAAAAATTTTGCTCAGAAATGTGACAAAAAGCACTTTTCAATTTTTGACCCAAATCAGAAAAAAACGTAGACCCGCGGTATGTCATTTTGGTGAAAATTTTGGCCATTCATGAAACATTGAAAAATGACTTAAACGAGTGGGAAAATGCACGGGCATGGTAAATTGGGACAAATTTTGCTCAGAAATGTGACAAAAAGCACTTTTCAATTTTTGACCCAAATCAGAAAAAAACGTAGACCCGCGGTATGTCATTTTGGCGAAAATTTTGACCATTCATGAAAACTTGTTTTTTCCATATAAAATGACTCAAATGAGTGGGAAAATGCATGGGCATGGTAAATTGGGACAAATTTTGCTCAGAAATGTGTCAAAAGGCACTTTTCAATTTTTGACCCAAATCAGTAAAAAACGTAGACCCGCGGTATGTCATTTTGGTGAAAATTTTGACCATTCATGAAACCTTGTTTTTTCCATGAAAAATGACTCAAATGAGTGGGAAAATGCATGGGCATGGTAAATTGGACCAAATTTTGCTCAGAAATGTGAAAAAAGCACTTTTAAAATTTTGACACAAATCAGAAAAAAACATAGTCCCGCGGTATGTCAGTTTGGCGAAAATTTTGACCATTCATGAAACCTTGTTTTTTCCATGAAAAATGACTCAAATGAGTGGGAAAGTGCATGGGCATGGTAAATTGGAACAAATTTTGCTCAGAAATGTGAAAAAAGCACTTTTCAATTTTTGACCCAAATCAGAAAAACACGTAGACCCGCGGTATGTCATTTTGGTGAAAATTTTGACCATTCATAAAACCTTGTTTTTTTCCATGAAAAATGACTGAAATGAGTGGGAAAATGCATGGGCATGGTAAATTGGACCAAATTTTGCTCAGAAATGTGAAAAAAGCACTTTTCAATTTTTGACCCAAATCAGAAAAACACGTAGACCCGCGCTATGTCATTTTGGTGAAAATTTTGACCATTCATGAAACCTTGTTTTTTCCATGAAAAATGACTCAAATGAGTGGGAAAATGCATGGGCATGGTAAATTGGACCAAATTTTGCTCAGAAATGTGAAAAAAGCACTTTTAAATTTTTGACACAAATCAGAAACAAACGTAGACCCGCGGTATGTCATTTTGGCGAAAATTTTGACCATTCATGAAAACTTGTTTTTTCCATATAAAATGACTCAAATGAGTGGGAAAATTTATGGGCATGGTAAATTGGGACAAATTTTGCTCAGAAATGTGTCAAAAGGAACTTTTCAATTTTTGACCCAAATCAGAAAAAAAACGTAGACCCGCGGTATGTCATTTATCCGAAAATTTTGACCATTCATGAAACCTTGTTTTTTCCATGAAAAATGACTCAAATGAGTGGGAAAATGCATGGGCATGGTAAATTTGGACAAATTTTGCTCAGAAATGTGACAAAAAGCACTTTTCAATTTTTGACCCAAATCAGAAAAAAACGTAGACCCGCGGTATGTCATTTTGGTGAAAATATTGACCATTCATGAAACCTTGTTTTTTCCATGAAAAATGACTCAAATGAGTGGGAAAATGCATGGGCATGGTAAATTGGGACAAATTTTGCTCAGAAATGTGTCAAAAGGCACTTTTCAATTTTTGACCCAAATCAGAAAAAAACGTAGACCCGCGGTATGTCATTTTGGTGAAATATTTTGACCATTCATGAAACCTTGTTTTTTTCCATGAAAAATGACTCAAATGAGTGGGAAAATGCATGGGCATGGTAAATTGGACCAAATTTTGCTCAGAAATGTGAAAAAAGCACTTTTCAATTTTTGACCCAAATCAGAAAAAAACGTAGACCCGTATGTCATTTTGGTGAAAATTTTGACCATTCATGAAACCTTGTTTTTTCCATGAAAAATGACTCAAATGAGTGGGAAAATGCATGGGCATGGTAAATTGGAACAAATTTTGCTCAAAAATGTGACAAAAAGCACTTTTCAATTTTTGACCCAAATCAGAAAAACACGTAGACCCGCGGTATGTCATTTTGGTGAAAATTTTGACCATTCATAAAACCTTGTTTTTTTTCCATGAAAAATGACTGAAATGAGTGGGAAAATGCATGGGCATGGTAAATGGGACCAAATTTTGCTCAGAAATGTGAAAAAAAGCACTTTTCAAATTTTGACCCAAATCAGAAAAACACGTAGACCCGCAGTATGTCATTTTGGTGAAAATTTTGACCATTCATGAAACATTGTTTTTTCCATGAAAAATGACTTAAAAGAATGGGAAAATGCACGGGCATGGTAAATTGGGACAAATTTTGCTCAGAAATGTGAAAAAAAAGCACTTTTAAATTTTTGACCCAAATCAGAAAAAACGTAGACCCGCGGTATGTCATTTTGGTGAAAATTTTGACCATTCATGAAAACTTGTTTTTTCCATGAAAAATGACTCAAATGAATGGGAAAATGCATGGGCATAGTAAATTGGGACAAATTTTGCTCAGAAATGTGTCAAAAGGCACTTTTCAATTTTTGACCCAAATCAGAAAAAAACGTAGACCCGCGGTATGTCATTTTGGCAAAAATTTTGACCATTCATGAAAACTTGTTTTTTTCATGAAAAATGACTCAAATGAGTGGGAAAATGCATGGGCATGGAAAATTGGACCAAATTTTGCTCAGAAATGTGAAAAAAAAGCACTTTTCAATTTTTGATCCAAATCAGAAAGACACGTAGACCCGCGGTATGTCATTTTGGTGAAAATTTTGACCATTCATGAAACCTTGTTTTTTCCATGAAAAATGACTCAAATGAGTTGGAAAATGCATGGGCATGGTAAATTTGGACAAATTTTGCTCAGAAATGTGACAAAAAGCACTTTTCAATTTTTGACCCAAATCAGAAAAAAACGTAGACCCGCGGTATGTCATTTTGGTGAAAATTTTGACCATTCATGAAACCTTGTTTTTTCCATGAAAAATGACTCAAATGAGTGGGAAAATGCATGGGCATGGTAAATTGGAACAAATTTTGCTCAGAAATGTGACAAAAAGCACTTTTCAATTTTTAACCCAAATCAGAAAAACACGTAGACCCGCGGTATGTCATTTTGGTGAAAATTTTGACCATTCATGAAACCTTGTTTTTTCCATGAAAAATGACTCAAATGAGTGGGAAAATGCATGGGCATTTTAAATTGGACCAAATTTTGCTCAGAAATGTGAAAAAAAGCACTTTTAAATTTTTGACACAAATCAGAAAAAAACGTAGACCCGCGGTATGTCATTTTGGCGAAAATTTTGACCATTCATGAAAACTTGTTTTTTCCATGAAAAATGACTCAAATGAGTGGGAAAATGCATTGGCATGGTAAATTGGACCAAATTTTGCTCAGAAATGTGAAAAAAGCACTTTTTAAATTTTTGACACAAATCAGAAAAAAACGTAGACCCGCGGTATGTCATTTTGGTGAAAATTTTGACCATTCATGAAACCTTGTTTTTTCCATGAAAAATGACTCAAATGAGTGGGAAAATGCATGGGCATGGTAAATTGGGACAAATTTTGCTCAGAAATGTGTCAAAAGGCACTTTTCAATTTTTGACCCAAATCAGAAAAAAACGTAGACCAACGGTATGTCATTTTGGTGAAAATTTTGACCATTCATGAAACCTTGTTTTTTCCATGAAAAATGACTCAAATGAGTTGGAAAATGCATGGGCATGGTAAATTTGGACAAATTTTGCTCAGAAATGTGACAAAAAGCACTTTTCAATTTTTGACCCAAATCAGAAAAAAACGTAGACCCGCGGTATGTCATTTTGGTGAAAATTTTGACCATTCATGAAACCTTGTTTTTTCCATGAAAAATGACTCAAATGAGTGGGAAAATGCATGGGCATGGTAAATTAGAACAAATTTTGCTCAGAAATGTGACAAAAAGCACTTTTCAATTTTTAACCCAAATCAGAAAAACACGTAGACCCGCGGTATGTCATTTTGGTGAAAATTTTGACCATTCATGAAACCTTGTTTTTTCCATGAAAAATGACTCAAATGAGTGGGAAAATGCATGGGCATGGTAAATTGGACCAAATTTTGCTCAGAAATGTGAAAAAAAGCACTTTTAAATTTTTGACACAAATCAGAAAAAAACGTAGACCCACGGTATGTCATTTTGGCGAAAATTTTGACCATTCATGAAAACTTGTTTTTTCCATGAAAAATGACTCAAATGAGTGGGAAAATGCATGGGCATGGTAAATTGGGACAAATTTTGCTCAGAAATGTGTCAAAAGGCACTTTTCAATTTTTGACCCAAATCAGAAAAAAACGTAGACACGCGGTATGTCATTTTGGTGAAAATTTTGACCATTCATGAAAACTTGTTTTTTCCATGAAAAATGACTCAAATGAGTGGGAAAATGCATTGGCATGGTAAATTGGACCAAATTTTGCTCAGAAATGTGAAAAAAGCACTTTTTAAATTTTTGACACAAATCAGAAAAAAACGTAGACCCGCAGTATGTCATTTTGGTGAAAATTTTGACCATTCATGAAACCTTGTTTTTTCCATGAAAAATGACTTAAACGAGTGGGAAAATGCACGGGCATGGTAAATTGGGACAATTTTGCTCAGAAATGTGAAAAAAAGCACTTTTCAATTTTTGACCCAAATCAGAAAAAACGTAGACCCGCGGTATGTCATTTTGGTGAAAATTTTGACCATTCATGAAACCTTGTTTTTTCCATGAAAAATGACTCAAATGAGTGGGGAAATGCATTGGCATGGTAAATTGGGACAAATTTTGCTCAGAAATGTGAAAAAAGGCACTTTTCAATTTTTGACCCAAATCAGAAAAAAACGTAGACCCGCGGTATGTCATTTTGGTGAAAATTTTGACCATTCATGAAACATTGTTTTTTCCATGAAAAATGACTCAAATGAGTGGGAAAATGCATGGGCATGGTAAATTGGGACAAATTTTGCTCAGAAATGTGTCAAAAGGCACTTTTCAATTTTTGACCCAAATCAGAAAAAAAACGTAGACCCGCGGTATGTCATTTTGGTGAAAATTTTGACCATTCATGAAACCTTGTTTTTTCCATGAAAAATGACTCAAATGAGTGGGAAAATGCATGGGCATGGTAAATTGGACCAAATTTTGCTCAGAAATGTAAAAAAAAAACACTTTTAAATTTTTGACACAAATCAGAAAAAAACGTAGACCCGGAATGACATTTTGGCAAAAATTTTGACCATTCATGATAACTTGTTTTTTTCATGAAAAATGACTCAAATGAGTGGGAAAATGCATGGGCATGGTAAATTGGACCAAATTTTGCTCAGAAATGTGAAAAAAGCACTTTTCAATTTTTGACCCAAATCAGAAAAAAACGTAGACCCGCGGTATGTCATTTTGGTGAAAATTTTGACCATTCATGAAACCTTGTTTTTTCCATGAAAAATGACTCAAATGAGTGGGAAAATGCATGGGCATGGTAAATTGGAACAAATTTTGCTCAGAAATGTGACAAAAAGCACTTTTCAATTTTTAACCCAAATCAGAAAAACACGTAGACCCGCGGTATGTCATTTTGGTGAAAATTTTGACCATTCATGAAACCTTGTTTTTTCCATGAAAAATGACTCAAATGAGTGGGAAAATGCATGGGCATGGTAAATTGGACCAAATTTTGCTCAGAAATGTGAAAAAAAGCACTTTTAAATTTTTGACACAAATCAGAAAAAAACGTAGACCCGCGGTATGTCATTTTGGCGAAAATTTTGACCATTCATGAAAACTTGTTTTTTCCATGAAAAATGACTCAAATGAGTGGGAAAATGCATGGGCATGGTAAATTGGGACAAATTTTGCTCAGAAATGTGTCAAAAGGCACTTTTCAATTTTTGACCCAAATCAGAAAAAAACGTAGACACGCGGTATGTCATTTTGGTGAAAATTTTGACCATTCATGAAAACTTGTTTTTTCCATGAAAAATGACTCAAATGAGTGGGAAAATGCATTGGCATGGTAAATTGGACCAAATTTTGCTCAGAAATGTGAAAAAAGCACTTTTTAAATTTTTGACACAAATCAGAAAAAAACGTAGACCCGGAATGTCATTTTGGCAAAAATTTTGACCATTCATGATAACTTGTTTTTTTCATGAAAAATGACTCAAATGAGTGGGAAAATGCATGGGCATGGTAAATTGGGACACATTTTGCTCAGAAATGTGAAAAAAGCACTTTTCAATTTTTGACCCAAATCAGAAAAAAACGTAGACTCGCGGTATGTCATTTTGGTGAAAATTTTGACCATTCATGAAACCTTGTTTTTTCCATGAAAAATGACTCAAATGAGTGGGAAAATGCATGGGCATGGTAAATTGGAACAAATTTTGCTCAGAAATGTGACAAAAAGCACTTTTCAATTTTTAACCCAAATCAGAAAAACACGTAGACCCGCGGTATGTCATTTTGGCGAAAATTTTGACCATTCATGAAAACTTGTTTTTTTCATGAAAAATGACTCAAATGAGTGGGAAAATGCATGGGCATGGTAAATTGGACCAAATTTTGCTCAGAAATGTGAAAAAAGCACTTTTCAATTTTTGACCCAAATCAGAAAAACACGTAGACCCGCGGTATGTCATTTTGGTGAAAATTTTGACCATTCATGAAACCTTGTTTTTTCCATGAAAAATGACTCAAATGAGTGGGAAAATGCATGGGCATGGTAAATTTGGAAAAATTTTGCTCAGAAATGTGACAAAAAGCACTTTTCAATTTTTGACCCAAATCTGAAAAAAACGTAGACCCGCGGTATGTCATTTTGGTGAAAATTTTGGCCATTCATGAAATATTGTTTTTTCCATGAAAAATGACTTAAACGAGTGGGAAAATGCACGGGCATGGTAAATTGGGACAAATTTTGCTCAGAAATGTGAAAAAAAAGCACTTTTAAATTTTTGACCCAAATCAGTAAAAAACGTAGACCCGCGTCATTTTGGTGAAAATTTTGACCATTCATGAAACCTTGTTTTTTCCATGAAAAATGACTCAAATGAGTGGGAAAATGCATGGGCATGGTAAATTGGGACAAATTTTGCTCAGAAATGTGTCAAAAGGCACTTTTCAATTTTTGACCCAAATCAGAAAAAAACGTAGACCAACGGTATGTCATTTTGGTGAAAATTTTGACCATTCATGAAACCTTGTTTTTTCCATGAAAAATGACTCAAATGAGTTGGAAAATGCATGGGCATGGTAAATTTGGACAAATTTTGCTCAGAAATGTGACAAAAAGCACTTTTCAATTTTTGACCCAAATCAGAAAAAAACGTAGACCCGCGGTATGTCATTTTGGTGAAAATTTTGACCATTCATGAAACATTGTTTTTTCCATGAAAAATGACTCAAATGAGTGGGAAAATGCATGGGCATGGTAAATTGGGACAAATTTTGCTCAGAAATGTGTCAAAAGGCACTTTTCAATTTTTGACCCAAATCAGAAAAAAAACGTAGACCCGCGGTATGTCATTTTGGTGAAAATTTTGACCATTCATGAAACCTTGTTTTTTCCATGAAAAATGACTCAAATGAGTGGGAAAATGCATGGGCATGGTAAATTGGACCAAATTTTGCTCAGAAATGTAAAAAAAAACACTTTTAAATTTTTGACACAAATCAGAAAAAAACGTAGACCCGGAATGTCATTTTGGCAAAAATTTTGACCATTCATGATAACTTGTTTTTTTCATGAAAAATGACTCAAATGAGTGGGAAAATGCATGGGCATGGTAAATTGGACCAAATTTTGCTCAGAAATGTGAAAAAAGCACTTTTCAATTTTTGACCCAAATCAGAAAAAAAACGTAGACCCGCGGTATGTCATTTTGGTGAAAATTTTGACCATTCATGAAACCTTGTTTTTTCCATGAAAAATGACTCAAATGAGTGGGAAAATGCATGGGCATGGTAAATTGGAACAAATTTTGCTCAGAAATGTGACAAAAAGCACTTTTCAATTTTTAACCCAAATCAGAAAAAAACGTAGACCCGCGGTATGTCATTTTGGTGAAAATTTTGACCATTCATGAAAACTTGTTTTTTCCATGAAAAATGACTCAAATGAGTGGGAAAATGCATTGGCATGGTAAATTGGACCAAATTTTGCTCAGAAATGTGAAAAAAGCACTTTTTAAATTTTTGACACAAATCAGAAAAAAACGTAGACCCGCGGTATGTCATTTTGGTGAAAATTTTGACCATTCATGAAACCTTGTTTTTTCCATGAAAAATGACTCAAATGAGTGGGAAAATGCATGGGCATGGTAAATTGGGACAAATTTTGCTCAGAAATGTGTCAAAAGGCACTTTTCAATTTTTGACCCAAATCAGAAAAAAACATAGAGCCACGGTATGTCATTTTGGCGAAAATTTTGACCATTCATGAAAACTTGTTTTTTTCATGAAAAATGACTCAAATGAGTGGGAAAATGCATGGGCATGGTAAATTGGACCAAATTTTGCTCAGAAATGTGAAAAAAGCACTTTTCAATTTTTGACCCAAATCAGAAAAACACGTAGACCCGCGGTATGTCATTTTGGTGAAAATTTTGACCTTTCATGAAACCTTGTTTTTTCCATGAAAAATGACTCAAATGAGTGGGAAAATGCATGGGCATGGTAAATTTGGAAAAATTTTGCTCAGAAATGTGACAAAAAGCACTTTTCAATTTTTGACCCAAATCTGAAAAAAACGTAGACCCGCGGTATGTCATTTTGGTGAAAATTTTGGCCATTCATGAAATATTGTTTTTTCCATGAAAAATGACTTAAACGAGTGGGAAAATGCACGGGCATGGTAAATTGGGACAAATTTTGCTCAGAAATGTGAAAAAAAAGCACTTTTAAATTTTTGACCCAAATCAGTAAAAAACGTAGACCCGCGGTATGTCATTTTGGTGAAAATTTTGACCATTCATGAAACCTTGTTTTTTCCATGAAAAATGACTCAAATGAGTGGGAAAATGCATGGGCATGGTAAATTGGGACAAATTTTGCTCAGAAATGTGTCAAAAGGCACTTTTCAATTTTTGACCCAAATCAGAAAAAAACGTAGACCAACGGTATGTCATTTTGGTGAAAATTTTGACCATTCATGAAACCTTGTTTTTTCCATGAAAAATGACTCAAATGAGTTGGAAAATGCATGGGCATGGTAAATTTGGACAAATTTTGCTCAGAAATGTGACAAAAAGCACTTTTCAATTTTTGACCCAAATCAGAAAAAAACGTAGACCCGCGGTATGTCATTTTGGTGAAAATTTTGACCATTCATGAAACCTTGTTTTTTCCATGAAAAATGACTCAAATGAGTGGGAAAATGCATGGGCATGGTAAATTGGAACAAATTTTGCTCAGAAATGTGACAAAAAGCACTTTTCAATTTTTAACCCAAATCAGAAAAACACGTAGACCCGCGGTATGTCATTTTGGTGAAAATTTTGACCATTCATGAAACCTTGTTTTTTCCATGAAAAATGACTCAAATGAGTGGGAAAATGCATGGGCATGGTAAATTGGACCAAATTTTGCTCAGAAATGTGAAAAAAAGCACTTTTAAATTTTTGACACAAATCAGAAAAAAACGTAGACCCGCGGTATGTCATTTTGGCGAAAATTTTGACCATTCATGAAAACTTGTTTTTTCCATGAAAAATGACTCAAATGAGTGGGAAAATGCATGGGCATGGTAAATTGGGACAAATTTTGCTCAGAAATGTGTCAAAAGGCACTTTTCAATTTTTGACCCAAATCAGAAAAAAACGTAGACACGCGGTATGTCATTTTGGTGAAAATTTTGACCATTCATGAAAACTTGTTTTTTCCATGAAAAATGACTCAAATGAGTGGGAAAATGCATTGGCATGGTAAATTGGACCAAATTTTGCTCAGAAATGTGAAAAAAGCACTTTTTAAATTTTTGACACAAATCAGAAAAAAACGTAGACCCGCGGTATGTCATTTTGGTGAAAATTTTGACCATTCATGAAACATTGTTTTTTCCATGAAAAATGACTCAAATGAGTGGGAAAATGCATGGGCATGGTAAATTGGACCAAATTTTGCTCAGAAATGTGTCAAAAGGCACTTTTCAATTTTTGACCCAAATCAGAAAAAAACGTAGACACGCGGTATGTCATTTTGGTGAAAATTTTGACCATTCATGAAAACTTGTTTTTTCCATGAAAAATGACTCAAATGAGTGGGAAAATGCATTGGCATGGTAAATTGGACCAAATTTTGCTCAGAAATGTGAAAAAAGCACTTTTTAAATTTTTGACACAAATCAGAAAAAAACGTAGACCCGCGGTATGTCATTTTGGTGAAAATTTTGACCATTCATGAAACCTTGTTTTTTCCATAAAAAATGACTCAAATGAGTGGGAAAATGCATGGGCATGGTAAATTGGGACAAATTTTGCTCAGAAATGTGTCAAAAGGCACTTTTCAATTTTTGACCCAAATCAGAAAAAAACGTAGACCAACGGTATGTCATTTTGGTGAAAATTTTGACCATTCATGAAACCTTGTTTTTTCCATGAAAAATGACTCAAATGAGTGGGAAAATGCATGGGCATGGTAAATTGGACCAAATTTTGCTCAGAAATGTGAAAAAAAGCACTTTTAAATTTTTGACACAAATCAGAAAAAAACGTAGACCCACGGTATGTCATTTTGGCGAAAATTTTGACCATTCATGAAAACTTGTTTTTTCCATGAAAAATGACTCAAATGAGTGGGAAAATGCATGGGCATGGTAAATTGGACCAAATTTTGCTCAGAAATGTGAAAAAAGCACTTTTTAAATTTTTGACACAAATCAGAAAAAAACGTAGACCCGCGGTATGTCATTTTGGTGAAAATTTTGACCATTCATGAAACCTTGTTTTTTCCATGAAAAATGACTCAAATGAGTGGGAAAATGCATGGGCATGGTAAATTGGACCAAATTTTGCTCAGAAATGTGTCAAAAGGCACTTTTCAATTTTTGACCCAAATCAGAAAAAAACGTAGAGCCGCGGTATGTCATTTTGGCGAAAATTTTGACCATTCATGAAAACTTGTTTTTTTCATGAAAAATGACTCAAATGAGTGGGAAAATGCATGGGCATGGTAAATTGGACCAAATTTTGCTCAGAAATGTGAAAAAAGCACTTTTCAATTTTTGACCCAAATCAGAAAAACACGTAGACCCGCGGTATGTCATTTTGGTGAAAATTTTGACCATTCATGAAACCTTGTTTTTTCCATGAAAAATGACTCAAATGAGTGGGAAAATGCATGGGCATGGTAAATTGGGACAAATTTTGCTCAGAAATGTGAAAAAAAAGCACTTTTCAATTTTTGACCCAAATCAGTAAAAAACGTAGACCCGCGGTATGTCATTTTGGTGAAAATTTTGACCATTCATGAAACCTTGTTTTTTCCATGAAAAATGACTCAAATGAGTGGGAAAATGCATGGGCATGGTAAATTGGGACAAATTTTGCTCAGAAATGTGTCAAAAGGCACTTTTCAATTTTTGACCCAAATCAGAAAAAAACATAGACCAACGGTATGTCATTTTGGTGAAAAATTTTACCATTCATGAAACCTTGTTTTTTCCATGAAAAATGACTCAAATGAGTTGGAAAATGCATGGGCATGGTAAATTTGGACAAATTTTGCTCAGAAATGTGACAAAAAGCACTTTTCAATTTTTGACCCAAATCAGAAAAAAACGTAGACCCGCGGTATGTCATTTTGGTGAAAATTTTGACCATTCATGAAACATTGTTTTTTCCATGAAAAATGACTTTAACGAGTGGGAAAATGCACGGGCATGGTAAATTGGGACAAATTTTGCTCAGAAATGTGAAAAAAAAGCACTTTTCAATTTTTGACCCAAATCAGAAAAAACGTAGACCCGCGGTATGTCATTTTGGTGAAAATTTTGACCATTCATGAAACCTTGTTTTTTCCATGAAAAATGACTCAAATGAGTGGGAAAATGCATGGGCATGGTAAATTGGGACAAATTTTGCTCAGAAATGTGTCAAAAGGCACTTTTCAATTTTTGACCCAAATCAGAAAAAAACGTAGACCCGCGGTATGTCATTTTGTATGTCATTTTGGTGAAAATTTTGACCATTCATGAAACCTTGTTTTTTCCATGAAAAATGACTCAAATGAGTGGGAAAATGCATGGGCATGGTAAATTGGACCAAATTTTGCTCAGAAATGTGAAAAAAACATTTTAAAATTTTTGACACAAATCAGAAAAAAACGTAGACCCGGTATGTCATTTTGGCAAAAATTTTGACCATTCATGATAACTTGTTTTTTCCATGAAAAATTACTCAAATGAGTGGGAAAATGCATGGGCATGGTAAATTGGACCAAATTTTGCTCAGAAATGTGACAAAAAGCACTTTTCAATTTTTGACCCAAATCAGAAAAAAACGTAGACCCGCGGTATGTCATTTTGGTGAAAATTTTGACCATTCATGAAAACTTGTTTTTTTCATGAAAAATGACTCAAATGAGTGGGAAAATGCATGGGCATGGTAAATTGGACCAAATTTTGCTCAGAAATGTGAAAAAAGCACTTTTAAAATTTTGGCACAAATCAGAAAAAAACGTAGACCCGCGGTTTGTCATTTTGGCGAAAATTTTGACCATTCATGAAAACTTGTTTTTTTCATGAAAAATGACTCAAATGAGTGGGAAAATGCATGGGCATGGAAAATTGGACCAAATTTTGCTCAGAAATGTGAAAAAAATGCACTTTTCAATTTTTGACCCAAATCAGTAAAAAACGTAGACCCGCGGTATGTCATTTTGGTGAAAATTTTGACCATTCATAAAACCTTGTTTTTTTCCATGAAAAATGACTCAAATGAGTGGGAAAATGCATGGGCATGGTAAATTGGGACAAATTTTGCTCAGAAATGTGTCAAAAGGCACTTTTCAATTTTTGACCCAAATCAGAAAAAAACGTAGACCCGCGGTATGTCATTTTGGTGAAAATTTTGAACATTCATGAAACCTTGTTTTTTCCATGAAAAATGACTCAAATGAGTGGGAAAATGCATGGGCATGGAAAATTGGACCAAATTTTGCTCAGAAATGTGAAAAAAATGCACTTTTCAATTTTTGACCCAAATCAGTAAAAAACGTAGACCCGCGGTATGTCATTTTGGTGAAAATTTTGACCATTCATAAAACCTTGTTTTTTTCCATGAAAAATGACTCTAATGAGTGGGAAAATTCATGGGCATGGTAAATTGGACCAAATTTTGCTCAGAAATGTGAAAAAAGCACTTTTAAAATTTTGGCACAAATCAGAAAAAAACGTAGACCTGCAGTATGTCATTTTGGCGAAAATTTTGACCATTCATGAAAACTTGTTTTTTTCATGAAAAATGACTCAAATGAGTGGGAAAATGCATGGGCATGGTAAATTGGACCAAATTTTGCTCAGAAATGTGAAAAAAGCACTTTTAAAAATTTTGACCCAAATCAGAAAAAAACGTAGACCCGCGGTATGTCATTTTGGTGAAAATTTTGACCATTCATGAAACCTTGTTTTTTCCATGAAAAATGACTCAAATGAGTGGGAAAATGCATGGGCATGGTAAATTGGGACAAATTTTGCTCAGAAATGTGTCAAAAGGCACTTTTCAATTTTTGACCCAAATCAGAAAAAAACGTAGACCCGCGGTATGTCATTTTGGTGAAAATTTTGACCATTCATGAAACATTGTTCTTTCCATGAAAAATGACTCAAATGAGTGGGAAAATGCATGGGCATGGTAAATTGGACCAAATTTTGCTCAGAAATGTGAAAAAAAGCACTTTTCAATTTTTGACCCAAATCAGAAAAAAACGTAGACCCGCGGTATGTCATTTTTGTGAAAATTTTGACCATTCATGAAACCTTGTTTTTCCATGAAAAATGACTCAAATGAGTGGGAAAATGCATGGGCATGGAAAATTGGACCAAATTTTGCTCAGAAATGTGAAAAAAGCACTTTTCAATTTTTGACCCAAATCAGAAAAAAACGTATACCCGCGGTATGTCATTTTGGTGAAAATTTTGACCATTCATGAAAACTTGTTTTTTCCATGAAAAATGACTCAAATGAGTGGGAAAATGCATGGGCATGGTAAATTGGACCAAATTTTGCTCAGAAATGTGAAAAAAGCACTTTTCAATTTTTGACCCAAATCAGAAAAAAACGTAGACCTGCGGTATGTCATTTTGGTGAAAATTTTGACCATTCATGAAACCTTGTTTTTTCCATGAAAAATTACTCAAATGAGTGGGAAAATGCATGGGCATGGTAAATTGGACCAAATTTTGCTCAGAAATGTGAAAAAAAGCACTTTTAAATTTTTGACACAAATCAGAAAAAAACGTAGACCCGCGGTATGTCATTTTAGCAAAAATTTTGACCATTCATGATAACTTGTTTTTTTCATGAAAAATGACTCAAATGAGTGGGAAAATGCATGGGCATGGTAAATTTGGAAAAATTTTGCTCAGAAATGTGACAAAAAGCACTTTTCAATTTTTGACCCAAATCAGAAAAACACGTAGACCCGCGGTATGTCGTTTTGGCAAAAATTTTGACCATTCATGAAACATTGTTTTTTCCATGAAAAATTACTTAAACGAGTGGGAAAATGCACGGGCATGGTAAATTGGGACAAATTTTGCTCAGAAATGTGTCAAAAGGCACTTTTCAATTTTTGACCCAAATCAGAAAAAAACGTAGACCCGCGGTATGTCATTTTGGTGAAAATTTTGACCATTCATGAAACCTTGTTTTTTCCATGAAAAATGACTCAAACGAGTGGGAAAATGCATGATCATGGAAAATTGGACCAAATTTTGCTCAGAAATGTGAAAAAAGCACTTTTCAATTTTTGACCCAAATCAGAAAAACACGTAGACCCGCGGTATGTCATTTTGGTGAAAATTTTGACCATTCATGAAACCTTGTTTTTTCCATGAAAAATGACTCAAATGAGTGGGAAAATGCATGGGCATGGTAAATTGGACCAAATTTTGCTCAGAAATGTGACAAAAAGCACTTTTCAATTTTTGACCCAAATCAGAAAAAAACGTAGACCCGCGGTATGTCATTTTGGTGAAAATTTTGACCATTCATAAAACCTTGTTTTTTTCCATGAAAAATTACTAAAATGAGTGGGAAAATGCATGGGCATGGAAAATTGGACCAAATTTTGCTCAGAAATGTGAAAAAAGCACTTTTCAATTTTTGACCCAAATCAGAAAAAAACGTAGACCCGCGGTATGTCATTTTGGTGAAAATTTTCACCATTCATGAAACATTGTTTTTTCCATGAAAAATTACTTAAACGAGTGGGAAAATGCACGGGCATGGTAAATTGGGACAAATTTTGCTCAGAAATGTGAAAAAAAAGCACTTTTCAATTTTTGACCCAAATCAGAAAAAAACGTAGACCCGCGGTATGTCATTTTGGTGAAAATTTTGACCATTCATGATAACTTGTTTTTTTCATGAAAAATGACTCAAATGAGTGGGAAAATGCATGGGCATGGTAAATTGGACCAAATTTTGCTCAGAAATGTGAAAAAAAGCACTTTTAAATTTTTGACACAAATCAGAAAAAAACGTAGACCCGCATTATGTCATTTTGGCAAAAATTTTGACCATTCATGATAACTTGTTTTTTTCATGAAAAATGACTCAAATGAGTGGGAAAATGCATGGGCATGGTAAATTTGGAAAAATTTTGCTCAGAAATGTGACAAAAAGCACTTTTCAATTTTTGACCCAAATCAGAAAAACACGTAGACCCGCGGTATGTCATTTTGGCAAAAATTTTGACCATTCATGAAACATTGTTTTTTCCATGAAAAATTACTTAAACGAGTGGGAAAATGCACGGGCATGGTAAATTGGGACAAATTTTGCTCAGAAATGTGTCAAAAGGCACTTTTCAATTTTTGACCCAAATCAGAAAAAAACGTAGACCCCGCGGTATGTCATTTTGGTGAAAATTTTGACCGTTCATGAAACCTTGTTTTTTCCATGAAAAATGACTCAAATGAGTGGGAAAATGCATGGGCATGGTAAATTGGACCAAATTTTGCTCAGAAATGTGACAAAAAGCACTTTTCAATTTTTGTCCCAAATCAGAAAAACACGTAGACCCGCGGTATGTCATTTTGGTGAAAATTTTGACCATTCATGAAAACTTGTTTTTTCCATGAAAAATGACTCAAATGAGTTGGAAAATGCATGGGCATGGTAAATTGGACCAAATTTTGCTCAGAAATGTGAAAAAAGCACTTTTAAATTTTTGTCCCAAATCAGAAAAACACGTAGACCCGCGGTATGTCATTTTGGTGAAAATTTTGACCATTCATGAAACCTTGTTTTTTCCATGAAAAATGACTCAAATGAGTGGGAAAATGCATGGGCATGGTAAATTGGACCAAATTTTGCTCAGAAATGTGACAAAAAGCACTTTTCAATTTTTGTCCCAAATCAGAAAAACACGTAGACCCGCGGTATGTCATTTTGGTGAAAATTTTGACCATTCATGAAACCTTGTTTTTTCCATGAAAAATGACTCAAATGAGTGGGAAAATGCATGGGCATGGAAAATTGGACCAAATTTTGCTCAGAAATGTGAAAAAAGCACTTTTCAATTTTTGACCCAAATCAGAAAAAAAACGTAGACCCGCGGTATGTCATTTTGGTGAAAATTTTCACCATTCATGAAACATTGTTTTTTCCATGAAAAATGACTTAAACGAGTGGGAAAATGCACGGGCATGGTAAATTGGGACAAATTTTGCTCAGAAATGTGAAAAAAAAGCACTTTTCAATTTTTGACCCAAATCAGAAAAAAACGTAGACCCGCGGTATGTCATTTTGGTGAAAATTTTGACCATTCATGAAACCTTGTTTTTTCCATGAAAAATGACTCAAATGAGTGGGAAAATGCATGGGCATGGTAAATTGGGACAAATTTTGCTCAGAAATGTGTCAAAAGGCACTTTTCAATTTTTGACCCAAATCAAAAAAAACGTAGACCCGCGGTATGTCATTTTGGTGAAAATTTTGACCATTCATGAAAACTTGTTTTTTCATGAAAAAATGACTCAAATGAGTTGGAAAATGCATGGGCATGGTAAATTGGACCAAATTTTGCTCAGAAATGTGAAAAAAAGCACTTTTAAATTTTTGACACAAATCAGAAAAAAACGTAGACACGCGGTATGTCATTTTGGCAAAAATTTTGACCATTCATGATAACTTGTTTTTTTCATGAAAAATGACTCAAATGAGTGGGAAAATGCATGGGCATGGTAAATTGGACCAAATTTTGCTCAGAAATGTGAAAAAAGCACTTTTCAATTTTTGACCCAAATCAGAAAAAAACGTAGACCTGCGGTATGTCATTTTGGTGAAAATTTTGACCATTCATGAAACCTTGTTTTTTCCATGAAAAATTACTCAAATGAGTGGGAAAATGCATGGGCATGGTAAATTGGACCAAATTTTGCTCAGAAATGTGAAAAAAAGCACTTTTAAATTTTTGACACAAATCAGAAAAAAACGTAGACCCGCGGTATGTCATTTTGGCAAAAAATTTGACCATTCATGATAACTTGTTTTTTTCATGAAAAATGACTCAAATGAGTGGGAAAATGCATGGGCATGGTAAATTTGGAAAAATTTTGCTCAGAAATGTGACAAAAAGCACTTTTCAATTTTTGACCCAAATCAGAAAAACACGTAGACCCGCGGTATGTCATTTTGGCAAAAATTTTGACCATTCATGAAACATTGTTTTTTCCATGAAAAATTACTTAAACGAGTGGGAAAATGCACGGGCATGGTAAATTGGGACAAATTTTGCTCAGAAATGTGTCAAAAGGCACTTTTCAATTTTTGACCCAAATCAGAAAAAAACGTAGACCCGCGGTATGTCATTTTGGTGAAAATTTTGACCATTCATGAAACCTTGTTTTTTCCATGAAAAATGACTCAAACGAGTGGGAAAATGCATGATCATGGAAAATTGGACCAAATTTTGCTCAGAAATGTGAAAAAAGCACTTTTCAATTTTTGACCCAAATCAGAAAAAAACGTAGACCCGCGGTATGTCATTTTGGTGAAAATTTTCACCATTCATGAAACATTGTTTTTTCCATGAAAAATTACTTAAACGAGTGGGAAAATGCACGGGCATGGTAAATTGGGACAAATTTTGCTCAGAAATGTGAAAAAAAGCACTTTTCAATTTTTGACCCAAATCAGAAAAAAACGTAGACCTGCGGTATGTCATTTTGGTGAAAATTTTGACCATTCATGAAACCTTGTTTTTTCCATGAAAAATGACTCAAATGAGTGGGAAAATGCATGGGCATGGTAAATTGGGACAAATTTTGCTCAGAAATGTGTCAAAAGGCACTTTTCAATTTTTGACCCAAATCAGAAAAAAACGTAGACCCGCGGTATGTCATTTTGGTGAAAATTTTGACCATTCATGAAAACTTGTTTTTTCATGAAAAATGACTCAAATGAGTTGGAAAATGCATGGGCATGGTAAATTGGACCAACTTTTGCTCAGAAATGTGAAAAAAAGCACTTTTAAATTTTTGACACAAATCAGAAAAAAACGTAGACCCGCGGTATGTCATTTTGGCAAAAATTTTGACCATTCATGATAACTTGTTTTTTTCATGAAAAATGACTCAAATGAGTGGGAAAATGCATGGGCATGGAAAATTGGACCAAATTTTGATCAGAAATGTGAAAAAAGCACTTTTCAATTTTTGACCCAAATCAGAAAAAAAACGTAGACCCGCGGTATGTCATTTTGGTGAAAATTTTCACCATTCATGAAACATTGTTTTTTCCATGAAAAATTACTTAAACGAGTGGGAAAATGCACGGGCATGGTAAATTGGGACAAATTTTGCTCAGAAATGTGAAAAAAAAGCACTTTTCAATTTTTGACCCAAATCAGAAAAAAACGTAGACCCGCGGTATGTCATTTTGGTGAAAATTTTGACCATTCATGAAACCTTGTTTTTTCCATGAAAAATGACTCAAATGAGTGGGAAAATGCATGGGCATGGTAAATTGGGACAAATTTTGCTCAGAAATGTGTCAAAAGGCACTTTTCAATTTTTGACCCAAATCAAAAAAAACGTAGACCCGCGGTATGTCATTTTGGTGAAAATTTTGACCATTCATGAAAACTTGTTTTTTCATGAAAAATGACTCAAATGAGTTGGAAAATGCATGGGCATGGTAAATTGGACCAAATTTTGCTCAGAAATGTGAAAAAAAGCACTTTTAAATTTTTGACACAAATCAGAAAAAAACGTAGACCCGCGGTATGTCATTTTGGCAAAAATTTTGACCATTCATGATAACTTGTTTTTTTCATGAAAAATGACTCAAATGAGTGGGAAAATGCATGGGCATGGTAAATTGGACCAAATTTTGCTCAGAAATTTGAAAAAAGCACTTTTCAATTTTTGACCCAAATCAGAAAAAAACGTAGACCTGCGGTATGTCATTTTGGTGAAAATTTTGACCATTCATGAAACCTTGTTTTTTCCATGAAAAATGACTCAAATGAGTGGGAAAATGCATGGGCATGGTAAATTGGACCAAATTTTGCTCAGAAATGTGAAAAAAAGCACTTTTAAATTTTTGACACAAATCAGAAAAAAACGTAGACCCGCGGTATGTCATTTTGGTGAAAATTTTGACCATTCATGAAACCTTGTTTTTTCCATGAAAAATTACTCAAATGAGTGGGAAAATGCATGGGCATGGTAAATTGGACCAAATTTTGCTCAGAAATGTGAAAAAAAGCACTTTTAAATTTTTGACACAAATCAGAAAAAAACGTAGACCCGCGGTATGTCATTTTGGCAAAAAATTTGACCATTCATGATAACTTGTTTTTTTCATGAAAAATGACTCAAATGAGTGGGAAAATGCATGGGCATGGTAAATTTGGAAAAATTTTGCTCAGAAATGTGACAAAAAGCACTTTTCAATTTTTGACCCAAATCAGAAAAACACGTAGACCCGCGGTATGTCATTTTGGCAAAAATTTTGACCATTCATGAAACATTGTTTTTTCCATGAAAAATTACTTAAACGAGTGGGAAAATGCACGGGCATGGTAAATTGGGACAAATTTTGCTCAGAAATGTGTCAAAAGGCACTTTTCAATTTTTGACCCAAATCAGAAAAAAACGTAGACCCGCGGTATGTCATTTTGGTGAAAATTTTGACCATTCATGAAACCTTGTTTTTTCCATGAAAAATGACTCAAACGAGTGGGAAAATGCATGATCATGGAAAATTGGACCAAATTTTGCTCAGAAATGTGAAAAAAGCACTTTTCAATTTTTGACCCAAATCAGAAAAACACGTAGACCCGCGGTATGTCATTTTGGTGAAAATTTTGACCATTCATAAAACCTTGTTTTTTTCCATGAAAAATGACTAAAATGAGTGGGAAAATGCATGGGCATGGAAAATTGGACCAAATTTTGCTCAGAAATGTGAAAAAAGCACTTTTCAATTTTTGACCCAAATCAGAAAAAAACGTAGACCCGCGGTATGTCATTTTGGTGAAAATTTTCACCATTCATGAAACATTGTTTTTTCCATGAAAAATTACTTAAACGAGTGGGAAAATGCACGGGCATGGTAAATTGGGACAAATTTTGCTCAGAAATGTGAAAAAAAAGCACTTTTCAATTTTTGACCCAAATCAGAAAAAAACGTAGACCCGCGGTATGTCATTTTGGTGAAAATTTTGACCATTCATGAAACCTTGTTTTTTCCATGAAAAATGACTCAAATGAGTGGGAAAATGCATGGGCATGGTAAATTGGGACAAATTTTGCTCAGAAATGTGTCAAAAGGCACTTTTCAATTTTTGACCCAAATCAGAAAAAAACGTAGACCCGCGGTATGTCATTTTGGTGAAAATTTTGACCATTCATGAAAACTTGTTTTTTCATGAAAAATGACTCAAATGAGTTGGAAAATGCATGGGCATGGTAAATTGGACCAAATTTTGCTCAGAAATGTGAAAAAAGCACTTTTCAATTTTTGACCCAAATCAGAAAAACACGTAGACCCGCGGTATGTCATTTTGGTGAAAATTTTGACCATTCATGAAACCTTGTTTTTTCCATGAAAAATGACTCAAATGAGTGGGAAAATGCAAGGGCATGGTAAATTGGACCAAATTTTGCTCAGAAATGTGAAAAAAGCACTTTTCAATTTTTGACCCAAATCAGAAAAAAACGTAGACCCGCGGTATGTCATTTTGGCAAAAATTTTGACCATTCATGAAACCTTGTTTTTTCCATGAAAAATGACTCAAATGAGTGGGAAAATGCATGGGCATGGTAAATTGGACCAAATTTTGCTCAGAAATGTGACAAAAAGCACTTTTCAATTTTTGACCCAAATCAGAAAAAAACGTAGACCCGCGGTATGTCATTTTGGTGAAAATTTTGACCATTCATGAAACCTTGTTTTTTCCATGAAAAATGACTCAAATGAGTGGGAAAATGCATGGACATGGTAAATTGGACCAAATTTTGCTCAGAAATGTGACAAAAAGCACTTTTCAATTTTTGACCCAAATCAGAAAAAAACGTAGACCCCGCGGTATGTCATTTTGGTTAAAATTTTTACCATTCATGAAACCTTGTTTTTTCCATGAAAAATGACTCAAATGAGTGGGAAAATGCATGGAAATGGTAAATTGGACCAAATTTTGCTCAGAAATGTGACAAAAAGCACTTTTCAATTTTTGACCCAAATCAGAAAAAAACGTAGACCCGCGGTATGTCATTTTGGTTAAAATTTTGACCATTCATGAAACCTTGTTTTTTCCATGAAAAATGACTCAAATGAGTGGGAAAATGCATTGGCATGGTAAATTGGGACGAATTTTTCTCAGAAATGTGACAAAAGGTACTTTTCAATTTTTGACCCAAATCAGAAAAACACGTAGACCCGCGGTATGTCATTTTGGTGAAAATTTTGACCATTCATGAAACCTTGTTTTTTCCATGAAAAATTACTCAAATGAGTTGGAAAATGCATGGGCATGGTAAATTGGACCAAATTTTACTCAGAAATGTGAAAAAAGCACTTTTAAATTTTTGACACAAATCAGAAAAAAACGTAGACCCGCGGTATGTCATTTTGGCAAAAATTTTGACCATTCATGATAACTTGTTTTTTTCATGAAAAATGACTCAAATGAGTGGGAAAATGCATGGGCATGGTAAATTGGACCAAATTTTGCTCAGAAATGTGAAAAAAGCACTTTTCAATTTTTGACCCAAATCAGAAAAAAACGTAGACCTGCGGTATGTCATTTTGGTGAAAATTTTGACCATTCATGAAACCTTGTTTTTTCCATGAAAAATTACTCAAATGAGTGGGAAAATGCATGGGCATGGTAAATTGGACCAAATTTTGCTCAGAAATGTGAAAAAAAGCACTTTTAAATTTTTGACACAAATCAGAAAAAAACGTAGACCCGCGGTATGTCATTTTGGCAAAAATTTTGACCATTCATGATAACTTGTTTTTTTCATGAAAAATGACTCAAATGAGTGGGAAAATGCATGGGCATGGTAAATTTGGAAAAATTTTGCTCAGAAATGTGACAAAAAGCACTTTTCAATTTTTGACCCAAATCAGAAAAACACGTAGACCCGCGGTATGTCATTTTGGCAAAAATTTTGACCATTCATGAAACATTGTTTTTTCCATGAAAAATTACTTAAACGAGTGGGAAAATGCACGGGCATGGTAAATTGGGACAAATTTTGCTCAGAAATGTGTCAAAAGGCACTTTTCAATTTTTGACCCAAATCAGAAAAAAACGTAGACCCGCGGTATGTCATTTTGGTGAAAATTTTGACCATTCATGAAACCTTGTTTTTTCCATGAAAAATGACTCAAACGAGTGGGAAAATGCATGATCATGGAAAATTGGACCAAATTTTGCTCAGAAATGTGAAAAAAGCACTTTTCAATTTTTGACCCAAATCAGAAAAAAACGTAGACCCCGCGGTATGTCATTTTGGTGAAAATTTTGACCATTCATGAAACCTTGTTTTTTCCATGAAAAATGACTCAAATGAGTGGGAAAATGCATGGGCATGGTAAATTGGGACAAATTTTGCTCAGAAATGTGTCAAAAGGCACTTTTCAATTTTTGACCCAAATCAGAAAAAAACGTAGACCCGCGGTATGTCATTTTGGTGAAAAATTTGACCATTCATGAAACCTTGTTTTTTCCATGAAAAATGACTCAAATGAGTGGGAAAATGCATGGGCATGGTAAATTGGACCAAATTTTGCTCAGAAATGTGACAAAAAGCACTTTTCAATTTTTGTCTCAAATCAGAAAAACACGTAGACCCGCGGTATGTCATTTTGGTGAAAATTTTGACCATTCATGAAAACTTGTATTTTCCATGAAAAATGACTCAAATGAGTTGGAAAATGCATGGGCATGGTAAATTGGACCAAATTTTGCTCAGAAATGTGAAAAAAGCACTTTTCAATTTTTGACCCAAATCAGAAAAACACGTAGACCCGCGGTATGTCATTTTGGTGAAAATTTTGACCATTCATGAAACCTTGTTTTTTCCATGAAAAATGACTCAAATGAGTGGGAAAATGCATGGGCATGGTAAATTGGACCAAATTTTGCTCAGAAATGTGACAAAAAGCACTTTTCAATTTTTGACCCAAATCAGAAAAACACGTAGACCCGCGGTATGTCATTTTGGTGAAAATTTTGACCATTCATAAAACCTTGTTTTTTTCCATGAAAAATGACTAAAATGAGTGGGAAAATGCATGGGTATGGAAAATTGGACCAAATTTTGCTCAGAAATGTGAAAAAAGCACTTTTCAATTTTTGACCCAAATCAGAAAAAAACGTAGACCCGCGGTATGTCATTTTGGTGAAAATTTTCACCATTCATGAAACATTGTTTTTTCCATGAAAAATTACTTAAACGAGTGGGAAAATGCACGGGCATGGTAAATTGGGACAAATTTTGCTAAGAAATTTGAAAAAAAAGCACTTTTCAATTTTTGACCCAAATCAGAAAAAAACGTAGACCCGCGGTATGTCATTTTGGTGAAAATTTTGACCATTCATGAAACCTTGTTTTTTCCATGAAAAATGACTCAAATGAGTGGGAAAATGCATGGGCATGGTAAATTGGGACAAATTTTGCTCAGAAATGTGTCAAAAGGCACTTTTCAATTTTTGACCCAAATCAGAAAAAAACGTAGACCCGCGGTATGTCATTTTGGTGGAAATTTTGACCATTCATGAAACCTTGTTTTTTCCATGAAAAATGACTCAAATGAGTGGGAAAATGCATGGGCATGGTAAATTGGACCAAATTTTGCTCAGAAATGTGACAAAAAGCACTTTTCAAGTTTTGACCCAAATCAGAAAAAAACGTAGACCCGCGGTATGTCATTTTGGTGGAAATTTTGACCATTCATGAAACCTTGTTTTTTCCATGAAAAATGACTCAAATGAGTGGGAAAATGCATGGGCATGGAAAATTGGACCAAATTTTGCTCAGAAATGTGAAAAAAGCACTTTTCAATTTTTGACCCAAATCAGAAAAAAACGTAGACCCGCGGTATGTCATTTTGGTGAAAATTTTGACCATTCATGAAAACTTGTTTTTTCATGAAAAATGACTCAAATGAGTTGGAAAATGCATGGGCATGGTAAATTGGACCAAATTTTGCTCAGAAATGTGAAAAAAGCACTTTTCAATTTTTGACCCAAATCAGAAAAACACGTAGACCCGCGGTATGTCATTTTGGTGAAAATTTTGACCATTCATGAAAACTTGTTTTTTCATGAAAAATGACTCAAATGAGTGGGAAAATGCATGGGCATGGTAAATTGGACCAAATTTTGCTCAGAAATGTGAAAAAAAGCACTTTTCAATTTTTGACCCAAATCAGAAAAACACGTAGACCCGCGGTATGTCATTTTGGTGAAAATTTTGACCATTCATAAAACCTTGTTTTTTCCATGAAAAATGACTGAAATGAGTGGGAAAATGCATGGGCATGGAAAATTGGACCAAATTTTGCTCAGAAATGTGAAAAAAGCACTTTTCAATTTTTGACCCAAATCAGAAAAAAACGTAGACCCGCGGTATGTCATTTTGGTGAAAATTTTGACCATTCATGAAACCTTGTTTTTTCCATGAAAAATGACTGAAATGAGTTGGAAAATGCATGGGCATGGTAAATTGGGACAAATTTTGCTCAGAAATGTGAAAAAAAAGCACTTTTCAATTTTTGACCCAAATCAGAAAAAAACGTAGACCCGCGGTATGTCATTTTGGTGAAAATTTTGACCATTCATGAAACCTTGTTTTTTCCATGAAAAATGACTCAAATGAGTGGGAAAATGCATGGGCATGGTAAATTGGGACAAATTTTGCTCAGAAATGTGTCAAAAGGCACTTTTCAATTTTTGACCCAAATCAGAAAAAAACGTAGACCCGCGGTATGTCATTTTGGTGAAAATTTTGACCATTCATGAAAACTTGTTTTTTCATGAAAAATGACTCAAATGAGTTGGAAAATGCATGGGCATGGTAAATTGGACCAAATTTTGCTCAGAAATGTGAAAAAAGCACTTTTCAATTTTTGACCCAAATCAGAAAAACACGTAGACCCGCGGTATGTCATTTTGGTGAAAATTTTGACCATTCATGAAACCTTGTTTTTTCCATGAAAAATGACTCAAATGAGTGGGAAAATGCATGGGCATGGTAAGTTGGACCAAATTTTGCTCAGAAATGTGACAAAAAGCACTTTTCAATTTTTGACCCAAATCAGAAAAACACGTAGACCCGCGGTATGTCATTTTGGTGAAAATTTTGACCATTCATAAAACCTTGTTTTTTCCATGAAAAATGACTGAAATGAGTGGGAAAATGCATGGGCATGGAAAATTGGACCAAATTTTGCTCAGAAATGTGAAAAAAAGCACTTTTCAAGTTTTGACCCAAATCAGAAAAAAACGTAGACCCGCGGTATGTCATTTTGGTGAAAATTTTGACCATTCATGAAACCTTGTTTTTTCCATGAAAAATGACTCAAATGAGTGGGAAAATGCATGGGCATGGTAAATTGGACCAAATTTTGCTCAGAAATGTGACAAAAAGCACTTTTCAATTTTTGACCCAAATCAGAAAAACACGTAGACCCGCGGTATGTCATTTTGGTGAAAATTTTGACCATTCATGAAACCTTGTTTTTTCCATGAAAAATGACTGAAATGAGTTGGAAAATGCATGGGCATGGTAAATTGGACCAAATTTTGCTCAGAAATGTGACAAAAAGCACTTTTCAATTTTTGACACAAATCAGAAAAAAACGTAGACTCGCGGTATGTCATTTTGGTGAAAATTTTGACCATTCATGAAACCTTGTTTTTTCCATGAAAAATGACTCAAATGAGTGGGAAAATGCATGGACATGGTAAATTGGACCAAATTTTGCTCAGAAATGTGACAAAAGGCACTTTTCAATTTTTGACCCAAATCAGAAAAACACGTAGACCCGCGGTATGTCATTTTGGTGAACATTTTGACCATTCATGAAACCTTGTTTTTTCCATGAACAATGACTCAAACGAGTGGGAAAATGCATGGGCATGGTAAATTGGGACAAATTTTGCTCAGAAACGTGTCAAAAGGCACTTTTCAATTTTTGACCCAAATCAGAAAAAAACTTAGACCCGCGGTATGTCATTTTGGCGAAAATTTTGACCATTCATGAAAACTTGTTTTTTTCATGAAAAATGACTCACATGAGTGGGAAAATGCATTGGCATGGTAAATTGGGACGAATTTTGCTCAGAAATGTGACAAAAGGCACTTTTCAATTTTTGACCCAAATCAGAAAAAAACGTAGACCCGCGGTATGTCATTTTGGTGAAAATTTTGACCATTCATGAAAACTTGTTTTTTCATGAAAAAATGACTCAAATGAGTTGGAAAATGCATGGGCATGGTAAATTGGACCAAATTTTGCTCAGAAATGTGAAAAAAAGCACTTTTAAATTTTTGACACAAATCAGAAAAAAACGTAGACACGCGGTATGTCATTTTGGCAAAAATTTTGACCATTCATGATAACTTGTTTTTTTCATGAAAAATGACTCAAATGAGTGGGAAAATGCATGGGCATGGTAAATTGGACCAAATTTTGCTCAGAAATGTGAAAAAAGCACTTTTCAATTTTTGACCCAAATCAGAAAAAAACGTAGACCTGCGGTATGTCATTTTGGTGAAAATTTTGACCATTCATGAAACCTTGTTTTTTCCATGAAAAATTACTCAAATGAGTGGGAAAATGCATGGGCATGGTAAATTGGACCAAATTTTGCTCAGAAATGTGAAAAAAAGCACTTTTAAATTTTTGACACAAATCAGAAAAAAACGTAGACCCGCGGTATGTCATTTTGGCAAAAAATTTGACCATTCATGATAACTTGTTTTTTTCATGAAAAATGACTCAAATGAGTGGGAAAATGCATGGGCATGGTAAATTTGGAAAAATTTTGCTCAGAAATGTGACAAAAAGCACTTTTCAATTTTTGACCCAAATCAGAAAAACACGTAGACCCGCGGTATGTCATTTTGGCAAAAATTTTGACCATTCATGAAACATTGTTTTTTCCATGAAAAATTACTTAAACGAGTGGGAAAATGCACGGGCATGGTAAATTGGGACAAATTTTGCTCAGAAATGTGTCAAAAGGCACTTTTCAATTTTTGACCCAAATCAGAAAAAAACGTAGACCCGCGGTATGTCATTTTGGTGAAAATTTTGACCATTCATGAAACCTTGTTTTTTCCATGAAAAATGACTCAAACGAGTGGGAAAATGCATGATCATGGAAAATTGGACCAAATTTTGCTCAGAAATGTGAAAAAAGCACTTTTCAATTTTTGACCCAAATCAGAAAAAAACGTAGACCCGCGGTATGTCATTTTGGTGAAAATTTTCACCATTCATGAAACATTGTTTTTTCCATGAAAAATTACTTAAACGAGTGGGAAAATGCACGGGCATGGTAAATTGGGACAAATTTTGCTCAGAAATGTGAAAAAAAGCACTTTTCAATTTTTGACCCAAATCAGAAAAAAACGTAGACCTGCGGTATGTCATTTTGGTGAAAATTTTGACCATTCATGAAACCTTGTTTTTTCCATGAAAAATGACTCAAATGAGTGGGAAAATGCATGGGCATGGTAAATTGGGACAAATTTTGCTCAGAAATGTGTCAAAAGGCACTTTTCAATTTTTGACCCAAATCAGAAAAAAACGTAGACCCGCGGTATGTCATTTTGGTGAAAATTTTGACCATTCATGAAAACTTGTTTTTTCATGAAAAATGACTCAAATGAGTTGGAAAATGCATGGGCATGGTAAATTGGACCAACTTTTGCTCAGAAATGTGAAAAAAAGCACTTTTAAATTTTTGACACAAATCAGAAAAAAACGTAGACCCGCGGTATGTCATTTTGGCAAAAATTTTGACCATTCATGATAACTTGTTTTTTTCATGAAAAATGACTCAAATGAGTGGGAAAATGCATGGGCATGGAAAATTGGACCAAATTTTGATCAGAAATGTGAAAAAAGCACTTTTCAATTTTTGACCCAAATCAGAAAAAAAACGTAGACCCGCGGTATGTCATTTTGGTGAAAATTTTCACCATTCATGAAACATTGTTTTTTCCATGAAAAATTACTTAAACGAGTGGGAAAATGCACGGGCATGGTAAATTGGGACAAATTTTGCTCAGAAATGTGAAAAAAAAGCACTTTTCAATTTTTGACCCAAATCAGAAAAAAACGTAGACCCGCGGTATGTCATTTTGGTGAAAATTTTGACCATTCATGAAACCTTGTTTTTTCCATGAAAAATGACTCAAATGAGTGGGAAAATGCATGGGCATGGTAAATTGGGACAAATTTTGCTCAGAAATGTGTCAAAAGGCACTTTTCAATTTTTGACCCAAATCAAAAAAAACGTAGACCCGCGGTATGTCATTTTGGTGAAAATTTTGACCATTCATGAAAACTTGTTTTTTCATGAAAAATGACTCAAATGAGTTGGAAAATGCATGGGCATGGTAAATTGGACCAAATTTTGCTCAGAAATGTGAAAAAAAGCACTTTTAAATTTTTGACACAAATCAGAAAAAAACGTAGACCCGCGGTATGTCATTTTGGCAAAAATTTTGACCATTCATGATAACTTGTTTTTTTCATGAAAAATGACTCAAATGAGTGGGAAAATGCATGGGCATGGTAAATTGGACCAAATTTTGCTCAGAAATTTGAAAAAAGCACTTTTCAATTTTTGACCCAAATCAGAAAAAAACGTAGACCCGCGGTATGTCATTTTGGTGAAAATTTTGACCATTCATGAAACCTTGTTTTTTCCATGAAAAATGACTCAAATGAGTGGGAAAATGCATGGGCATGGTAAATTGGACCAAATTTTGCTCAGAAATGTGAAAAAAAGCACTTTTAAATTTTTGACACAAATCAGAAAAAAACGTAGACCCGCGGTATGTCATTTTGGTGAAAATTTTGACCATTCATGAAACCTTGTTTTTTCCATGAAAAATTACTCAAATGAGTGGGAAAATGCATGGGCATGGTAAATTGGACCAAATTTTGCTCAGAAATGTGAAAAAAAGCACTTTTAAATTTTTGACACAAATCAGAAAAAAACGTAGACCCGCGGTATGTCATTTTGGCAAAAAATTTGACCATTCATGATAACTTGTTTTTTTCATGAAAAATGACTCAAATGAGTGGGAAAATGCATGGGCATGGTAAATTTGGAAAAATTTTGCTCAGAAATGTGACAAAAAGCACTTTTCAATTTTTGACCCAAATCAGAAAAACACGTAGACCCGCGGTATGTCATTTTGGCAAAAATTTTGACCATTCATGAAACATTGTTTTTTCCATGAAAAATTACTTAAACGAGTGGGAAAATGCACGGGCATGGTAAATTGGGACAAATTTTGCTCAGAAATGTGTCAAAAGGCACTTTTCAATTTTTGACCCAAATCAGAAAAAAATGTAGACCCGCGGTATGTCATTTTGGTGAAAATTTTGACCATTCATGAAACCTTGTTTTTTCCATGAAAATTGACTCAAACGAGTGGGAAAATGCATGATCATGGAAAATTGGACCAAATTTTGCTCAGAAATGTGAAAAAAGCACTTTTCAATTTTTGACCCAAATCAGAAAAACACGTAGACCCGCGGTATGTCATTTTGGTGAAAATTTTGACCATTCATAAAACCTTGTTTTTTTCCATGAAAAATGACTAAAATGAGTGGGAAAATGCATGGGCATGGAAAATTGGACCAAATTTTGCTCAGAAATGTGAAAAAAGCACTTTTCAATTTTTGACCCAAATCAGAAAAAAACGTAGACCCGCGGTATGTCATTTTGGTGAAAATTTTCACCATTCATGAAACATTGTTTTTTCCATGAAAAATTACTTAAACGAGTGGGAAAATGCACGGGCATGGTAAATTGGGACAAATTTTGCTCAGAAATGTGAAAAAAAAGCACTTTTCAATTTTTGACCCAAATCAGAAAAAAACGTAGACCCGCGGTATGTCATTTTGGTGAAAATTTTGACCATTCATGAAACCTTGTTTTTTCCATGAAAAATGACTCAAATGAGTGGGAAAATGCAAGGGCATGGTAAATTGGACCAAATTTTGCTCAGAAATGTGAAAAAAGCACTTTTCAATTTTTGACCCAAATCAGAAAAAAACGTAGACCCGCGGTATGTCATTTTGGCAAAAATTTTGACCATTCATGAAACCTTGTTTTTTCCATGAAAAATGACTCAAATGAGTGGGAAAATGCATGGGCATGGTAAATTGGACCAAATTTTGCTCAGAAATGTGACAAAAAGCACTTTTCAATTTTTGACCCAAATCAGAAAAAAACGTAGACCCGCGGTATGTCATTTTGGTGAAAATTTTGACCATTCATGAAACCTTGTTTTTTCCATGAAAAATGACTCAAATGAGTGGGAAAATGCATGGACATGGTAAATTGGACCAAATTTTGCTCAGAAATGTGACAAAAAGCACTTTTCAATTTTTGACCCAAATCAGAAAAAAACGTAGACCCCGCGGTATGTCATTTTGGTTAAAATTTTTACCATTCATGAAACCTTGTTTTTTCCATGAAAAATGACTCAAATGAGTGGGAAAATGCATGGAAATGGTAAATTGGACCAAATTTTGCTCAGAAATGTGACAAAAAGCACTTTTCAATTTTTGACCCAAATCAGAAAAAAACGTAGACCCGCGGTATGTCATTTTGGTTAAAATTTTGACCATTCATGAAACCTTGTTTTTTCCATGAAAAATGACTCAAATGAGTGGGAAAATGCATTGGCATGGTAAATTGGGACGAATTTTTCTCAGAAATGTGACAAAAGGTACTTTTCAATTTTTGACCCAAATCAGAAAAACACGTAGACCCGCGGTATGTCATTTTGGTGAAAATTTTGACCATTCATGAAACCTTGTTTTTTCCATGAAAAATTACTCAAATGAGTTGGAAAATGCATGGGCATGGTAAATTGGACCAAATTTTACTCAGAAATGTGAAAAAAGCACTTTTAAATTTTTGACACAAATCAGAAAAAAACGTAGACCCGCGGTATGTCATTTTGGCAAAAATTTTGACCATTCATGATAACTTGTTTTTTTCATGAAAAATGACTCAAATGAGTGGGAAAATGCATGGGCATGGTAAATTGGACCAAATTTTGCTCAGAAATGTGAAAAAAGCACTTTTCAATTTTTGACCCAAATCAGAAAAAAACGTAGACCCGCGGTATGTCATTTTGGTGAAAATTTTGACCATTCATGAAACCTTGTTTTTTCCATGAAAAATTACTCAAATGAGTGGGAAAATGCATGGGCATGGTAAATTGGACCAAATTTTGCTCAGAAATGTGAAAAAAAGCACTTTTAAATTTTTGACACAAATCAGAAAAAAACGTAGACCCGCGGTATGTCATTTTGGCAAAAATTTTGACCATTCATGATAACTTGTTTTTTTCATGAAAAATGACTCAAATGAGTGGGAAAATGCATGGGCATGGTAAATTTGGAAAAATTTTGCTCAGAAATGTGACAAAAAGCACTTTTCAATTTTTGACCCAAATCAGAAAAACACGTAGACCCGCGGTATGTCATTTTGGCAAAAATTTTGACCATTCATGAAACATTGTTTTTTCCATGAAAAATTACTTAAACGAGTGGGAAAATGCACGGGCATGGTAAATTGGGACAAATTTTGCTCAGAAATGTGTCAAAAGGCACTTTTCAATTTTTGACCCAAATCAGAAAAAAACGTAGACCCGCGGTATGTCATTTTGGTGAAAATTTTGACCATTCATGAAACCTTGTTTTTTCCATGAAAAATGACTCAAACGAGTGGGAAAATGCATGATCATGGAAAATTGGACCAAATTTTGCTCAGAAATGTGAAAAAAGCACTTTTCAATTTTTGACCCAAATCAGAAAAAAACGTAGACCCCGCGGTATGTCATTTTGGTGAAAATTTTGACCATTCATGAAACCTTGTTTTTTCCATGAAAAATGACTCAAATGAGTGGGAAAATGCATGGGCATGGTAAATTGGGACAAATTTTGCTCAGAAATGTGTCAAAAGGCACTTTTCAATTTTTGACCCAAATCAGAAAAAAACGTAGACCCGCGGTATGTCATTTTGGTGAAAAATTTGACCATTCATGAAACCTTGTTTTTTCCATGAAAAATGACTCAAATGAGTGGGAAAATGCATGGGCATGGTAAATTGGACCAAATTTTGCTCAGAAATGTGACAAAAAGCACTTTTCAATTTTTGTCTCAAATCAGAAAAACACGTAGACCCGCGGTATGTCATTTTGGTGAAAATTTTGACCATTCATGAAAACTTGTATTTTCCATGAAAAATGACTCAAATGAGTTGGAAAATGCATGGGCATGGTAAATTGGACCAAATTTTGCTCAGAAATGTGAAAAAAGCACTTTTCAATTTTTGACCCAAATCAGAAAAACACGTAGACCCGCGGTATGTCATTTTGGTGAAAATTTTGACCATTCATGAAACCTTGTTTTTTCCATGAAAAATGACTCAAATGAGTGGGAAAATGCATGGGCATGGTAAATTGGACCAAATTTTGCTCAGAAATGTGACAAAAAGCACTTTTCAATTTTTGACCCAAATCAGAAAAACACGTAGACCCGCGGTATGTCATTTTGGTGAAAATTTTGACCATTCATAAAACCTTGTTTTTTTCCATGAAAAATGACTAAAATGAGTGGGAAAATGCATGGGTATGGAAAATTGGACCAAATTTTGCTCAGAAATGTGAAAAAAGCACTTTTCAATTTTTGACCCAAATCAGAAAAAAACGTAGACCCGCGGTATGTCATTTTGGTGAAAATTTTCACCATTCATGAAACATTGTTTTTTCCATGAAAAATTACTTAAACGAGTGGGAAAATGCACGGGCATGGTAAATTGGGACAAATTTTGCTAAGAAATTTGAAAAAAAAGCACTTTTCAATTTTTGACCCAAATCAGAAAAAAACTTAGACCCGCGGTATGTCATTTTGGTGAAAATTTTGACCATTCATGAAACCTTGTTTTTTCCATGAAAAATGACTCAAATGAGTGGGAAAATGCATGGGCATGGTAAATTGGGACAAATTTTGCTCAGAAATGTGTCAAAAGGCACTTTTCAATTTTTGACCCAAATCAGAAAAAAACGTAGACCCGCGGTATGTCATTTTGGTGGAAATTTTGACCATTCATGAAACCTTGTTTTTTCCATGAAAAATGACTCAAATGAGTGGGAAAATGCATGGGCATGGTAAATTGGACCAAATTTTGCTCAGAAATGTGACAAAAAGCACTTTTCAAGTTTTGACCCAAATCAGAAAAAAACGTAGACCCGCGGTATGTCATTTTGGTGGAAATTTTGACCATTCATGAAACCTTGTTTTTTCCATGAAAAATGACTCAAATGAGTGGGAAAATGCATGGGCATGGAAAATTGGACCAAATTTTGCTCAGAAATGTGAAAAAAGCACTTTTCAATTTTTGACCCAAATCAGAAAAAAACGTAGACCCGCGGTATGTCATTTTGGTGAAAATTTTGACCATTCATGAAAACTTGTTTTTTCATGAAAAATGACTCAAATGAGTTGGAAAATGCATGGGCATGGTAAATTGGACCAAATTTTGCTCAGAAATGTGAAAAAAGCACTTTTCAATTTTTGACCCAAATCAGAAAAACACGTAGACCCGCGGTATGTCATTTTGGTGAAAATTTTGACCATTCATGAAAACTTGTTTTTTCATGAAAAATGACTCAAATGAGTGGGAAAATGCATGGGCATGGTAAATTGGACCAAATTTTGCTCAGAAATGTGAAAAAAAGCACTTTTCAATTTTTGACCCAAATCAGAAAAACACGTAGACCCGCGGTATGTCATTTTGGTGAAAATTTTGACCATTCATAAAACCTTGTTTTTTCCATGAAAAATGACTGAAATGAGTGGGAAAATGCATGGGCATGGAAAATTGGACCAAATTTTGCTCAGAAATGTGAAAAAAGCACTTTTCAATTTTTGACCCAAATCAGAAAAAAACGTAGACCCGCGGTATGTCATTTTGGTGAAAATTTTGACCATTCATGAAACCTTGTTTTTTCCATGAAAAATGACTGAAATGAGTTGGAAAATGCATGGGCATGGTAAATTGGGACAAATTTTGCTCAGAAATGTGAAAAAAAAGCACTTTTCAATTTTTGACCCAAATCAGAAAAAAACGTAGACCCGCGGTATGTCATTTTGGTGAAAATTTTGACCATTCATGAAACCTTGTTTTTTCCATGAAAAATGACTCAAATGAGTGGGAAAATGCATGGGCATGGTAAATTGGGACAAATTTTGCTCAGAAATGTGTCAAAAGGCACTTTTCAATTTTTGACCCAAATCAGAAAAAAACGTAGACCCGCGGTATGTCATTTTGGTGAAAATTTTGACCATTCATGAAAACTTGTTTTTTCATGAAAAATGACTCAAATGAGTTGGAAAATGCATGGGCATGGTAAATTGGACCAAATTTTGCTCAGAAATGTGAAAAAAGCACTTTTCAATTTTTGACCCAAATCAGAAAAACACGTAGACCCGCGGTATGTCATTTTGGTGAAAATTTTGACCATTCATGAAACCTTGTTTTTTCCATGAAAAATGACTCAAATGAGTGGGAAAATGCATGGGCATGGTAAGTTGGACCAAATTTTGCTCAGAAATGTGACAAAAAGCACTTTTCAATTTTTGACCCAAATCAGAAAAACACGTAGACCCGCGGTATGTCATTTTGGTGAAAATTTTGACCATTCATAAAACCTTGTTTTTTCCATGAAAAATGACTGAAATGAGTGGGAAAATGCATGGGCATGGAAAATTGGACCAAATTTTGCTCAGAAATGTGAAAAAAAGCACTTTTCAAGTTTTGACCCAAATCAGAAAAAAACGTAGACCCGCGGTATGTCATTTTGGTGAAAATTTTGACCATTCATGAAACCTTGTTTTTTCCATGAAAAATGACTCAAATGAGTGGGAAAATGCATGGGCATGGTAAATTGGACCAAATTTTGCTCAGAAATGTGACAAAAAGCACTTTTCAATTTTTGACCCAAATCAGAAAAACACGTAGACCCGCGGTATGTCATTTTGGTGAAAATTTTGACCATTCATGAAACCTTGTTTTTTCCATGAAAAATGACTGAAATGAGTTGGAAAATGCATGGGCATGGTAAATTGGACCAAATTTTGCTCAGAAATGTGACAAAAAGCACTTTTCAATTTTTGACACAAATCAGAAAAAAACGTAGACTCGCGGTATGTCATTTTGGTGAAAATTTTGACCATTCATGAAACCTTGTTTTTTCCATGAAAAATGACTCAAATGAGTGGGAAAATGCATGGACATGGTAAATTGGACCAAATTTTGCTCAGAAATGTGACAAAAGGCACTTTTCAATTTTTGACCCAAATCAGAAAAACACGTAGACCCGCGGTATGTCATTTTGGTGAACATTTTGACCATTCATGAAACCTTGTTTTTTCCATGAACAATGACTCAAACGAGTGGGAAAATGCATGGGCATGGTAAATTGGGACAAATTTTGCTCAGAAACGTGTCAAAAGGCACTTTTCAATTTTTGACCCAAATCAGAAAAAAACTTAGACCCGCGGTATGTCATTTTGGCGAAAATTTTGACCATTCATGAAAACTTGTTTTTTTCATGAAAAATGACTCACATGAGTGGGAAAATGCATTGGCATGGTAAATTGGGACGAATTTTGCTCAGAAATGTGACAAAAGGCACTTTTCAATTTTTGACCCAAATCAGAAAAAAACGTAGACCCCGCGGTATGTCATTTTGGTTAAAATTTTGACCATTCATGAAACCTTGTTTTTTCCATGAAAAATGACTCAAATGAGTGGGAAAATGCATTGGCATGGTAAATTGGGACGAATTTTGCTCAGAAATGTGACAAAAGGCACTTTTCAATTTTTGACCCAAATCAGAAAAACACGTAGACCCGCGGTATGTCATTTTGGTGAAAATTTTGACCATTCATGAAACCTTGTTTTTTCCATGAACAATGACTCAAATGAGTGGGAAAATGCATGGGCATGGTAAATTGGACCAAATTTTGCTCAGAAATGTGACAAAAAGCACTTTTAAATTTTTGACCCAAATCAGAAAAACACGTAGACCCGCGGTATGTCATTTTGGTGAAAATTTTGACCATTCATAAAACCTTGTTTTTTCCATGAAAAATGACTGAAATGAGTGGGAAAATGCATGGGCATGGAAAATTGGACCAAATTTTGCTCAGAAATGTGAAAAAAAGCACTTTTCAAGTTTTGACCCAAATCAGAAAAAAACGTAGACCCGCGGTATGTCATTTTGGTGAAAATTTTGACCATTCATAAAACCTTGTTTTTTTCCATGAAAAATGACTGAAATGAGTGGGAAAATGCATGGGCATGGAAAATTGGACCAAATTTTGTTCAGAAATGTGAAAAAAAGCACTTTTCAAGTTTTGACCCAAATCAGAAAAACACGTAGACCCGCGGTATGTCATTTTGGTGAAAATTTTGACCATTCATGAAACCTTGTTTTTTTCCATGAAAAATGACTGAAATGAGTGGGAAAATGCATGGGCATGGTAAATTGGACCAAATTTTGCTCAGAAATGTGAAAAAAGCACTTTTCAATTTTTGACCCCAATCAGAAAAACACGTAGACCCGCGGTATGTCATTTTGGTGAAAATTTTGACCATTCATGAAACCTTGTTTTTTCCATGAACAATGACTCAAATGAGTGGGAAAATGCATGGGCATGGTAAATTGGACCAAATTTTGCTCAGAAATGTGAAAAAAGCACTTTTCAATTTTTGACCCCAATCAGAAAAACACGTAGACCCGCGGTATGTCATTTTGGTGAAAATTTTGACCATTCATGAAACCTTGTTTTTTCCATGAAAAATGACTCAAATGAGTGGGAAAATGCATGGGCATGGTAAATTGGACCAAATTTTGCTCAGAAATGTGACAAAAGGCACTTTTCAATTTTTGACCCAAATCAGAAAAAAACGTAGACCTGCGGTATGTCATTTTGGTGAAAATTTTGACCATTTATGAAACCTTGTTTTTTCCATGAAAAATGACTCAAATGAGTGGGAAAATGCATGGGCATGGTAAATTGGACCAAATTTTGCTCAGAAATGTGAAAAAAGCACTTTACAATTTTTGACCCAAATCAGAAAAAAAACGTAGACCCCGCGGTATGTCATTTTGGTTAAAATTTTGACCATTCATAAAACCTTGTTTTTTTCCATGAAAAATGACTCAAATGAGTGGGAAAATGCATGGGCATGGTAAATTGGACCAAATTTTGCTCAGAAATGTGAAAAAAAAGCACTTTTAAATTTTTGACACAAATCAGAAAAAACGTATACCCGCGGTATGTCATTTTGGTGAAAATTTTGACCATTCATGAAACCTTGTTTTTTCCATGAAAAATGACTCAAATGAGTGGGAAAATGCATGGGCATGGAAAATTGGGACAAATTTTGCTCAGAAATGTGACAAAAAGCACTTTTAAATTTTTGACCTGTAGGGTAATTTACCACAGCATGACTTAGATAAAACTCAGATGTGAGAAATCTCAGAACATGAAATGATGACCAATGAGTCAGAGCTTAGAATTTAAAATATATTAAAGTTTACTTGAAAAATTGTTTCAGCATTACAGATATAAAAGTTAAAATTAATAGATATATATTAAAAAAGAGTAAAAGTACATCAACAAGTCAACACATAGTGTAATAAAATCTCGATAGATCAACACATTCACAACCCAGAGAGAAAGAGAGAGAGAGAGAGAGAGAGAGAGAAAGAGAGAGAGAAAGAAAGAGAAAGAAAGAGAAAGAAACTAAAGCCAGTCGAGGGCCAGAGAGAACTCCTCAGACTTCATCCAAGCAGTTATACATTTATGCAAATGACGTGATTGAACAGAACTTATCAATATGATTACGTCAGCAAAGTCCAGTTAACAGCATGTTGTCCAGTTTTAATGACGTGATCCGCTCCAGCCTGTCTGTTCTTATCATGATGTTGTTCAGCGCTGTGTCCTTCATGAAAACAGCAGACAGTCCTTAAGTGTCCTAAAGTCTGTGAGAAGATGAAACGGAGGAAAAGAGTGGATGGAAAGATCTTCTGGCCTGTGTGTGACTTTACGTCGTGTAGAACAGGCAAGCGCTGGCTATCTGAGGAGAGGTTCCCAGCACTTCACTCAGATAGCTTGTTGTCTCCTAGTTCATATGCACTGGTCCCAGAACAGCAGAACAGAAGTGAAGCTTCTCTGCCCCTCAGGGTCACGTTCTCCTCACAGCTCTCATTGTTGATGAAAACACTCTGACCTTCCTGATTCCTGAAAAAGTAAAAACAACCTCCAAAGCCTTGTGTCATTGTGACATTTAAGAATAAGAGTGTGAAGGTGTGGTTATCTCCAATCACACCCTTCACTCCCCCCTTCTAGACCAAATGGAATCATCCAAGATTCCATGATGGTCTACATAACGCCTAAGAAGCCCCGGGAGTAATGACAAGTGTCCGCATACAGAGTATGAGAACAAGTGTTTCTTCATCTCAGCTGTGGACATGCTGGGGCCTATTGCACACCAGTCCCCACGCCGGACTCTCCCTGCCTCGTTATGCCCACCATGGATCTGAGAAGATTCATAAACAAATGTTTACTACATTAACTTTCTCTTTTTTTTCAGAATTACAACATAAAATTATAAAAGTGTTAAAATCAAGTCAATGTTTTTCAACATTGTCACTGTTTTTGCTCTAGACTATAGAATACATAGTCTCAACATTTATTTATCAAATACCTTCTTATTTTCTTTTAACCTTTCACATTGTCTAATTTAACCATCAACCATAATATATTTTTTATACATTAATTAGACATTTTCTTACACTACAAGATGCTGAGAAGCTGATCTACACCTTTGTTTTGATTAGACTATTGTAAAGCATTATTCTCTGGATTACCAGAATCTTCAATTTACAAATAACATATTGCTCAGAATGCTGCAGCTACAGTTCTAACTCACACCCAAAAAAGAGAGAAGATTATTTAGATTGGATTTTAATATTTATTTAGTGTAAAAAGTGTAAAAATCTCTTAATGGCTTAGCAGCTAAGTATATATCAGGACTCCTGACAGATCGACAATTCCAGCTCATTTGTTGAGAACATTTAACGTTGCCTTTTGTATTTATGCACCAAAGATTTGTAACTCTCTATCAGTTTATATCCATCAGGGATCACCTAGTTCTTCCTTTGAAGCACATCTAAAACTTATTTGTGCACTTCAGATTAATCTTAGTTTTATTTATTTTAAAATAGTTTGTTATGTGCCAAAATTCTTAATGCCAATCTGTAGACAAACAATCCTCAACTTTACACATACTCAGAAATCCTTAAAGCATTGTTCAGAATATTTAGTCTGATTAGTGCTGTTATTTGAGGGCGAACACACAAAGAGCATAAAACACCCCTTTTTTATTTTAGTTATTAAGTAGAGAGTTCAGTTCCTCCAAAAACTCTGATGAGTATGATGCAGTCAGTGCATTTCCTCTAAATACTATGTAAACTTATTTTCCGTCTGTTAACCTGAGTCTAAAAACATTTGGCTGATGTTAGAATTTAAATGTGTGTGGAGTTGTGTCCACAAGCTGTTGTAGGGATGGTCCACCTAAGTTTCGGCTAACTAGTTCCTATGACAGTGATTTTGAAGCTATGAGCTGCAGTGGTCCTGTTAGAAGTCATTGGCCTAATATTTATTTTTCTTGTTCAGTTCCAATATATATATATATATATATATATATATATATATATATAAAATTAATTTAGCCTTAATATTAATGCACATTTAAGAGAAATATTTCTCTCTTATCGTATTTTTATTAAAGTTTTTAGAGCAAACAAAGCTCTTTTTGTAGTTGATAGTCTACATTGATGTATTAATAAGATTTTAAATGGTTGATTTTTATTTAAGCCAGCATGCTTGGTTACTTTAGCTAGTTACAACTACATCTAAGTTTATATATATATTAATTTTGTCAAAAGCCAGTAAACAACTTCCCTTACATAAGCCTTAATGGAGATGATTGTTATTTAAAAAATGTTTTATACAAATCATAGTCATTAGGCAACATAAATTACATAATGTAAACCTAAAAAAACTTTTCAGTGAAAATTGAGGACCAGTGTGCGATAGGCCTCTAATGTATTAATCTGCCCAGCAACCATGTTTGGCTACTATTTACAATTAATTTTTATATATATATATATATACTTTTTTTTCTTAAAAAGAAAGATAAAACAGTCATAATTTGAGTCACCACCAGATTTAAAGTTTAACCAAACATTTTCTACATGAGGCATAAACATCAAAAATTAAATAAAATCACTCCTTTTAATGAAAAAAAAGGTAAACAGGCATAAAAATAAAAAATAAAAAATCTGGTCTCACGTCTCCGTTACAGGCTCAGGCTGAGGGGTGGATCCACTGGGCTGATTGGCTGATGGGGGTGGGAGGTGTTGATGGTTGAGCAGGTGCTGTCTGAAGCGGTCAGTTCTTCCAGATCTGAAACCAGTTTCCTGGACCAGTGCTGTAACATTTCAATCAGAGCAGGTCCGGTGAAGACGCAGTCCAGCCATCGACCGACAGCTGGACCAAACACAGTCTCTCATCTGAGACTCTCCTCATGAAGTGCTCTGGTTCAGATGATGTTCACAGTACTGTTGCAGAGGACCCTGTCTCTGAGGGTCAAAACTCCTGTGATGAGCACCACCCCCGCCTTCTCAAACACCCAGAAAACAGCACTGAGCAACATTCAGTCAAAAGAGAAAAATCCCTCCAAAAAAAAAAAAAAAAACTCAAAAGAAAAAAAAATAATAAAAAAGAAATCCTGAAAGGAATTCTATAATATGGTTAAAAATTGTTTAGCCTCATGAAATAACTAAAACAAAAATTATTTCCAGCCAAATGATGCTTGATATTCCTAAACTGTATAAACATTGTCATTATATTGTTGTGCTCTGATGGGGACTCAAAATATAGCCAAGAATATGCAAGCAAGTTCTTCATTGCCAGAATGCAAGCAAGTTCTTCATTGCCAGAATGCAAGCAAGTTCTTCATTGCGAGAAATACAAAACATATGGAAAGCAAAACAGAAAGCTCTGTTTTTTTTAAAGACATCTGATGTCTCCTTGTTTAAAAGTCAGAAAGAGAGACCCAATTCACTGCAGCTCTTAATAGATCCAATACTAAGTTTGTCAAATTACACCTGTCCAAAGAAAGTAAGGTCTTTCCTTACTGGTTTCTAAAATCTACTATCCTCATTAAGAGAATCAAAAGACCAGCATAGACTGAGATGCATGAGAACCACTAGAGAAATTAGATATGTGTATTCTTTAAATCTCATTCAGCTGAGACTAAGCTGAAATCAGTCTCAATAAGAAAAGAATAAGAATAGAAAAGGCCTAAACCACATGAAGACAGAAGCTGTGTTCAGAATGGCTCACTCATTAACTCTTTCACTATGTAGCATTTTCTATTTACTAAACGAATTATGGAACAACCAAACAATAAACCATGTTTGTCCTGCTCTGAGGACGTCTGATACAACAGCACTGCATTGCATTATAGTATATTTTGAAATTTCTAAATGTTGTGATGCATTAGGTTGTTTCATAGTGAACTATATAGGGAATATAATGTACTGCTGGGGTTTTAAACAGTACTGCAAAAATTGTTTACACACTGCAACAATTGCACAAATAGTGCAACAAGTGCACTATTTCTGGAATAGGGAGCGATTCTGACACAGCCACACACACATTATATTCATCATTAGATTAGCTTATAGAATATCAGAGTAAGACAAATGTTAGAAACATACCCACTTACACACACGCACACACACACACACCCCAAATGTGATAGAAGATAGCAGAGAAGAGATGTTTTGTCTATCTCTCTCACTGCTTCATTCAACACACGCAGAAACACACACACACACACTGTCTCAAAAGCCTGGAATCCTCATCTCTTTACCTGTTTCAATCAGGGATGACTTTCACAATGTGGACATTTGTACTCATCACTACTACTCAAACATGAAGCAGTCTCACATATTCACTAAACTGTCATCCTCAGAATTCTACAGCATTCTCCATAAAGATAATGAAACATGTTACATTGAACAGTACCAGCATGGCTCAATATTCTGCCCTACTTTAATATATGTATATTGCGTTTATATGCTAACGATTCCAAACTTTTGAACAGCACTACATAAATGCGCGCGCACACACACACACATTTTCCATTCTAGAACTGCAGGTTCATTACAACATCTCAAGGTATAGCAAGGTTTCATTCATAGTCAACTCTGCTATTGTTTACCTGTTTAACTCTAACAGGCCAGGACTTTTTACATTACACCACTAAATCTTGAGGATTTCTATATAAGAATTACATAAGCTTTCATGTTTGATGAGGGGCATTACTGAAAAGCATAATTGCAATTTTAATAGAACATATAAAAAAAATTTAAGTAAATCTGATAATGTCAAAATATAATGAATAAAATCATAAAATTGGCTTTTCCTGAATAAAAACCAAACAGTTCATGTCCTCCAAAGCTTTAGTTTTGTTATGTTTATCTATTTTTTTTTTATCTATTTGCAAACATGCAAAATTTGGGTTGATTACTGTTACTGATCTGGAATTATTTAGTGAAGTAGAGAGAAAACAACCAGCTTCTCCAAGTAACATGTAGGTGGTACAAAACCCTGTAGCCCATATATGGGACAAGACATGTTAAGGAGTAACAGAGTAAACTTTTTGAACCATTTTGTGCTATTTCTGCCTATCAACTTAGGCACGTCTAAAACCAGAATCAGTGCTGCCAACTTATTTTTATTTCTTTTAATACATGTGTATATTTTAAATAATTCACTAGATCGGTCTAAAAGAAATCTAGTGATGTGGTCCTAAAGTGGGCAAAACTGAGCTGAATTTCCCAAAATATGTGTTTCAAAATTGTGTAAAGAAGTTTAGCCATCATTACAAAAATAAATCTTGCCAAAAATTAAAATTCCATCACCACCTTTAGGATATATAGGATGATAAAATATTAAGATGTATATAATTTTTAAACATTTTATAGAAATTACTGAGGCAACTCACCACCTCCCACAGGTTTCCGGAGAGAAGAAATGGTGTCGGGTCCAAAACTGATTTAAAAATGATTGCAATGTACCTCAGTTCCAGAATTAAACCCACACACACACAGCCTCCATACAGACAGGACACACACAGACTCTCTTGCTCAGATCAACAGGTCTTCTGTAATGCTGAAAACCTTTATACATTAATTTTACCAAATAATCGATAGAACTGGGATTAAAACGACCATAGACACAAAGACCACAACTACCATGACCAAATGAAGAATCCTTTTCTGCAACTGTGTTTACTTTACTTTCCCTTACATAGCCTCACACTACCTAATCTAATCTATATTTGGCGCCATATATAATATTGGTATATTTCTCTACCTCATCTGATGGTAAGATCTCATCCTCTCCTAATCTGCTGTGGTGGTGCACCACCTTTGAACACTTGGGAGATAAGGATCATGCAAGACGAAAAAACGTCGCGACTACGACAATATTGGTATACACTACTCTTATAGCCAGGTTCTGTGGTCGAGGTACTGCTCCAGGACCCCCGAACTATAAGGTACGAGCTCTAAGCTCCGTTTGGACCGGTACTGTTCCAGGACCAAACCACCAACTGCCACACAAACACCTTTTTGTATCTGTATCTAACGGAGGGGTGGGTGCGCGCAGGTGAGAGCGTGTGAACTCGCTGAAATGTGTGTGTCAGTGTGACTTGAGAACACTGACTATAGATCACAGTGAGGTGGATTAAAAATCTTAAACTTATAATTGACTACACCTGTTGCTTTCCATTGAATTAAAAAAAACATCTTTCTCTCAGATAAAGTAAACACAAGCGTGTTTCTGACTAAAATAAAAGCTTTTCAGGAGAGATATAAGTTATGTGTAAATATTTTAAGACAATACCTGACAAAATCTGTTTTAATGACGTTAATAAACATCACTGTGACTGCGCTAGTCACAGTTTCACCACATCACTTATTTAACCAGCATGTACTGATTTCTGCCCCCCAATAATGCTTTCAATAACCTCTAATAGCCTTTAATAGTCTTCAGTAGCCTTTAAAAGACTTACCTGGCGGCCGTGGTGTGTCCACTAAACTCCGTAGTTATAAACATCCTGAGGTTAGCAGCGCGCTAACTGACCTGTTTATAATGTAATCCGAGCAGTGACTCCGTGTCGGCTGTTCTAACCTGCTGCTGTTAGCTGCTTGGGCTGAAAGATGAACTGTATTATCCGGTTAGTGGGGTTAAAACCTTTATTTGTTTACAGAAACAGTAAAAACGGACTGGCTGAGCCCTGTAGCCCGTGGCTGGGCTGTACTGAAGTAGTGACTGAGTGAAGAGAGCGGGGCTTGTGCTGCTGCTGCTGCAGCTCCGACTAGTGGTTGGATGAAGAACTGCAGCTTCATGTAAGTGAGCAGTTTCACCAGCCATCCACACACAGCTCTGATAAACTGCTTGTTTTAATAGTGCACACTGTTGCTACCAAAAAAAGTCACTAGATGGCATTACCATATATATCTTAATAAATAATAATAATAATATTTATAATATTTATAATAATAATAATAAATATATTATTAAAATTTTATGAAGCATAAAATAATAACAAGAAAAAAATATAGCCGCAAGCGGCAATCATCGGGTTCAAGCACCAACTTGCACAATGGTGCCTACTGGAGCATTGAATGGTGATGTGTAAGAAGGTCTAATATGATTGGAGATGCCCTGTCACATTTAGAAATTATCAAGTTTTTCACCTGTTATTAATGTTGAGCAGAGGCCTTTCAACCTGATCAGTGCTTAAATTCACATGTAAATCTAGTGAACTTTGTAGGATATTCATTAAGTGAGTTAGAACTAGTCAAAAGGTGTCTACGTGTTATTGGTATTGATCAGGTGGCTTCAACCAGAATGTTCACAAAGTGGTATTCAGATTGACCTTTGAACCTTTGCAGAACAAGCTGAAATGTTTGACCAAACAAGTTTAAATTAACACAAAGGAGTGAATGTTCTGATATGACATGTAATTACGAAGTTATTATAAATCTAGTTCTGAATTAAATGGCGCTTCATCAAGCACCAACTAGCACAATGGTGCCTACTAGAGCATAGGATGGTGATGTGTAAGAAGGTCTAACACAATTGGAGACATTCTGTCACATTTAGAAATGATCAAAAGTCTTTCACCTGTTATTAATGTTGAGAAGAGGCACAAAGGAGTGAATGTTCTGATATGACATGTAATGTCAAGTTATTCTTAATCTAGTTCTGTATTAAATGGCGCTTCATCAGAGTGATATTGTACAGAGGTCTTTAACATTGTGAGATTACAGCAAATACTGCAGAGTTACAGCAATTTAGGTTAGAAATTCCAAGGACGCACAGATTGCTTGATGCCTGGAGAGTATTGTATGTGAAATTTTCACAAATGTTTTTAATGAACATTTACCTAGAGACTCTACAGTGTGCAGCAAGACTGAAATGGAGGTGATAGGCCAAATATCCAGAGAGTAGTTTCAATATAGCTATTTTCAAACAATTAGCAATTATGAATGAACAAAGCACTTTTTAAACATAGTTGTATTGAGAAATTTGTCAGAGCCACTGTACTAAATATGGCAAAAACAATTAGATGTCAAAATAGTACAGCATGATTGACATATACTCGTTTTTTTGGAACAGCGCCCCCCAGTGGGCGGATTGTTTCAGCACTTTGCAGGTCACTACAGTGTCTCCACCTGAACATAACTGCCAAATATCATCCAGATTGGGCAACATTCAGCCTGCCAAAATGTCTGCTGAATGCTGATTGGCTGATGGTGTTCAGCCATGTTGATTGATTAAGTTGCCCTTTGAACATCCTTTAGAGCAGGGGTCTCAAAGTAGCGGCCCGCGACGCGGTTTCATACGGCCCCTCACGGGTTAACAAAATAAACATACATCTGGCCCGCAATTCAATTTAATTATTTATGCTTTATTATGTTCGTTTTCATATTTTATCTTAACTTGTATTTTGGTGTGTGTGTGTGTGTGTTTTTTTTTTTTTTTTTTGCTTACGCTGCGTTGCCTGCTTTAGTAGTCTTCAGTAGCCTTCAACAGTCTAACCTTGCAGCCGTGGTGTGTCCACTAAACTCCGTAGTTATAAACATCCTGAGGCTAGCAGCGCGCTAACTGACCTGTTTATAATGTAATCCGAGCAGTGCCTCCGTGACGCTGCTCTAAACTGCTGCTGTTAGCTGCTTGGGCTGAAAGATGAACTGTAGAGAGCTGTATTATCCAGTTAGTGGGGTTATTTTATTTCATACACAGAAGAACTTACAAATTTTTAAAAACGCTCCAGACTGGCTCAGCTGAGCCCTGTAGCCCGTGGCTGGGCTGCAGCTCTGACTAAGCAAAGACTGCGGGCTTGTGGTGCTGCAGCTGCAGCTCCGACTAGTGGTTGTATGAGGAACTGCTAAATCTGAGGAAATGCTAAATCTGTCACAGCTCACAATTTTTGATTTTATATTTATTAAGCCTTATTTCAGTATCAAACGTTTTGATCAAAGTTAATATAACTTATAAATGAAAAGGATTTATGTTAATAGAGCAACAAGCAACCATTTTTCCATGCAACTGTAATATTTGATTGAATAAATAGTATATTGAGAGTTATTTAACATTAAGGAGTAATTACATTCATTTTGTATTACATCTGGTTACATTTTCTTATATTTATAAGTTACATCTGGCCCTCAGAGGACAGCCAATATGCCAATGTGGCCCTCGGCAAAAATGAGTTTGAGACCCCTGCTTTAGAGGCTGTATGATAGATTCTGCATGCAAAGTTTCAACTTGCTAGGTTGCACGGTTGCTGAGAAACAGTGCTCCAAATTTACCTCTTGAAGTGAATGGGGCATATATCCGGAAGGACTAATTTGCATATGGCGGCCATATTGTTGACATATTTCAACTTTTTCTTAATGAATATTGAAGCGCATGCTCTCACGAGTGTTTTGATACCAAACATGCCAGGATTGGTCAAAATTCCTAGGACTAGTTTGCAAAAGTAGGTTTTGCATATTATGCAAATTAGCAAAAAATCTATATAGACGGAAGTGCATGGTCCAAATTGGAAAGTTGTTGGTATTGACCCAAGGAATCCATCAAAAAAGAATTTTGAATGTAGGTCTTATGGTTTTTGAGTTATTGAGAAAATTGTGAAAAATGAATTTCCTTGTTTATAGCGCCACCACTTGACCAATCGGTGCCATTTTTGTTGTCCACCGAGATGCACTGATCCTACATCTACCTACCAAGTTTCATTTCTCTATGACTTACGGTTTAGGCTGCACAACTGTTTTTTCAGGAGAAAAAGAATAATAATAATAACTAGATTGCAGTTCCTACAGAAACTGCGAGTGTGATTGCAGAGCTGACCGGGGTACCCAAACTTTTGACCAGTTGCTCCATTACACACAGTTCTGGGGCTCTGGGGTGTCCAAACTTTTGACCCGTGGCTCCATTACACACAGTACTGGGGGGCCGGGGTGTCCAAACTTTTGACCTAATGCTGTTTTATCCCATAGCTGCTCCATTACACACAGTACTGGAGTTCTAGCTACCTGTCCTTCGATCTAGCTGCCGTCCTCCGATTGGCCCCATTCATTCCAATGGGGCCACTTCGTACGACATTCGTACGAAATCCGTACGTCGTAACTTTTCGTAACGCGTATTTTCGGAAAGAGCTCAATAAGTTCTACAGGTCCTCAATTGGTTTCATCTTCGTATCTCAAAAATTGCGACGTCCACGGGCGTGCAAAGTTCTGCCCATTCATTTTCAATGCGCGAAAAAACGCGTACTTACGAAGTTTTTACGAAAAACGTAAGTCCGATCGGAAAGCTGTATACAAGCCCACCATTCCCGATAAGGACGCACGTTTTCTCTTTTGAACGAAGTCGATATTTCGAAAACTGCGGCACTAGTTAACCGGACAAAAAACAGGTGGAATAATAATAAGAAGAAGAAGAAGAAGAAGAAGAAGAATAAGAAGATCAATACTGTGATTGCATTACTGCAATCACACTAATAAGACTTAAGAAGATCAATACTGTGATTGCATTACTGCAATCACACTAATAATAATAAGAAGAAAAATCTTAGCAAAAACAATAGGGTTCTACGCACCTTCGGTGCTTGAACCCTAAAAAGCAAGAGAATCGAGAATCGAATCGAATCGTGACCCTCAAATCGAAAATGAAATCGAATCGAGGATTTAGAGAATCGTGACACCCCTAGATATTACTTAATTAAATGTAACCTACCTTACACAGCAGTTGGTCATGAAGGTCCATAAATTTCAGGCCCAAAGCAGCATAATTTTTTTTTTTTTTTTTTTTTTTTTTAAATCACAACCGGGCGGAAACACCAAAAGCTGTAGAGTAATTTACCACAGCATGACTTAGATAAAACTCGGATGTGAGAAATCTCAGAACATGAAATGATGACCAATGAGTCAGAGCTTAGAATTAAAAATATATTAAAGTTTACTTCAGCATTACAGATATATAAAATGAACAAAAATTAATAGATGTATATTAGAAAAGAGTAAAAGTACATCAATGAGTCAACACAGTGTAATAAAATCTCGATAGATCAACACATTCACAACCCAGAGAGAGAGAGAGAGAGAAAGAGAGAGAGAAAGAAAGAAAGAAAGAAAGAAAGAGAGAGAAAGAAACTAAAGCCAGTCGAGGGCCAGAGAGAACTCCTCAGACTTCATCCAAGCAGTTATACATTTATGCAAATGACGTGATTGAACAGAACTTATCAATATGATTACGTCAGCAGAGTCCAGTTAACAGCATGTTGTCCAGTTTTAATGACGTGATCCGCTCCAGCCTGTCTGAGCAACAAGTTCTTATCATGATGTTGTTCAGCGCTGTGTCCTTCATGAAAACAGCAGACAGTCCTTAAGTGTCCTAAAGTCTGTGAGAAGATGAAACGGAGGAAAAGAGTGGATGGAAAGATCTTCTGGCCTGTGTGCGAATTTACGCCGTGTAGAACAGGCAAGCGCTGGCTGTCTGAGGAGAGGTTCCCAGCACTTCACTCAGATAGCTTGTTGTCTCCTAGTTCATATGCACTGGTCCCAGAACAGCAGAACAGAAGTGAAGCTTCTCTGCCCCTCAGGGTCACGTTCTCCTCACAGCTCTCATTGTTGATGAAAACACCTTCCTGATTCCTGAAAAAGTAAAAACAACCTCCAAAGCCTTGTGTCATTGTGACAGATAAAAAGAGAGCAAAGATCATAAGGTTATTAAGTGAATTATAAAGTGAACAGTAAAAATAATAACTGTATATATAAATGTATAAAACATTTAAGAATAAGAGTGTGAAGGTGTGGTTATCTCCAATCACACCCTTCACACGAGATCATGCACAAGCAGCGCAGCAAATACACCAAGCACTATGGTAAGCCAAAAGGGGAAAAAATCCAAATGCAAGGCATGCTGCAAAATTGGACATTGGGCTAGAGTGTGTCGGAACAGAAAAGCTGTGAGTGAGGTGACTGAGCAAGCAGAACAGTCATATTTTCTGGGAGCTGTGAGTAAAGCAGAGGGTTCATCAGAACAATGGACTGTAAAGTTGCTGGTGGGCTTCACACCTGTTGACTTTAAAATTGTCACAGGCGCTGATGTGGGCATCATTAGTGAGGAGACCTACCACTCACTATTCCCCAAAAGACCACTAGAGACTGCTAAGATTCCATTGGATAATCCAGGTGGTGAACTGGAGTGCATAGGTCAAGTCCAGAGCACTGTGACATATAAAGGAGAAACCCATCATCTCACAGCATGTGTCATTCGTAGACGCACAGTAAGCAATCTGCTTAGCAGACCACTCTCAGTGAAAATGAATCTGGTGAAAAGAGTAAACGAATTGGTATGCAGTAAAGGGCATTCACAAGCGTTTGGTGAGCATGGGACATTAAACACTGAACCTGTGAGAATTCAGCTAAAAGATAACGCTAAGCCTTTTGCGGTGCACACAGCACGATGTGTACCATTCCCTTTGTTGCAAAAGGTCAAAGAAGAGCTCCAGAGGATGGAGAGAAATGGCATCATTGAAAGAGTGACACAGCCCACAGACTGGTGCGCACCCATGGTGCCAGTCCTGAAGAGCACAGGTAAAGTCTGTATATGTGTTGATCTTAAGAAGCTGAACGAAGTTGTAAAAAGAGAACAGTATTTGTTGCCTACTACTGAAGAGATTACAGCAAAAATTAGTGGAGCTACTGTATTTTCGTCACTTGATGCTGCCAGTGGGTTCTTCCAGATACCTCTCAACAGTAGGACAACCACTGTACGAGCTCCTTAAAAGAAAAAGAACACATGGAAATGGGACCATGCACAACAAACAGCTTTTGAGAACATCAAGGAGCCGCTGACGACTGCACCAGTACTCGCGTACTATGATGTAAACAAGCCCACTGCTGTGTCGGCTGACGCGAGCAATTGCGGACTTGGAGGGGTACTCCTTCAGCTCCATGGAGAACAGTGGAAACCTGTGGCATTTTGCTTCAGAGGCCTTAGCGAAGCAGAAACGCGCTATGCCCAAATAGAGGAGGAGAGTTTGGCTGGCGTGTGGGCATGTGAGAAATTTGACATCTCACTGGGCTGGAGCAGTTTAAACTAGTGACAGATCACAAGCCATTGGTGCCACTTAACAACCGCAGTCTGGACAATGTACCTTTACGTTGCCAGCGTCTTCTCATGAGGCTCATGGGATTCAACCCCATTGTAGAATATGCTCCTGGGAAAACTCTAATCATTGCAGACACCCTGTCACGTAGTCCGTTGGCCTGCAGCGACGTGGACACACGCAGTGATGTAGCTTGTTATGTGGCCAGTGTAGTATGGGGGGATCCCTGCATCACCAAGCAAGATGGATGAAATCAGAACAGCTACATCCACTGATGCTGAATTGGCGTCTGTCATAAAGCTCATACGAACTGGGTGGCCTGAGCACCTAAGCAGTGTACCTGAGGCTGCAAGAGAGTACATTCAGAGTTTAATGGCCTTGTTTTTAGAGGGAGTAGGATAGTTGTGCCTTGAGCGATGAGGGGTGAAATTCTCCTGAAAATTCATGATGGGCACCAGGGCCTAGTGAAATGTCGAGAAAGAGCAAATTCATCTGTGTGGTGGCCCAGACTCAGTAAGGAACTAAGCGAGCTGGTGACTTCATGTCAAGAGTGCCGCGAACTGAAAAGAACCTCTCATTTTTCCAAACGTCCGGAATGACCCTGGCAGAGGATTGCAATGGACTTGTGTGAGTACAAACACCAGCAGTACCTAGTAATCTCTGACTATTATTCTAAGTTTCTTGGAATACTGCATCTATCAACATCAACAAGTGCACAAGTCATCAAGAAACTGAAAACTGTCTTTGCCAGATTTGGTATTCCTGATGAGGTTGTGAGCGATAACGGGCCACAATTCTCATGTGCTGAGTTCCAGGAGTTTGCAAGACAGCTCGACTTTAAGCACTGTACAACTAGCCCTCACTATCCACAAGGCAATGGACATGCTGAGAGAGCTGCACAATCAGCAAAGAAAATTCTCAAACAAGAGGACTCACTGCTGGCTCTGATGTGCTACAGATCCACTTCATGCTCCTCCACTGGTTTCAGCCCTGCCGAGTTGCTGATGGGGAGAAAAATCAGAACCACACTCCCAACCTTGGAGAATAATCTCCTACCCAAATGGCCCAGTAGGACTGCAGTAAAAGTAAAGGAAAGCCAGGAAAAGGCTAAACAAGCCTACTACTTCAACCGCCGTCATGGAGCAAAGCCCTTACCTGCACTGCGACCAGGTGATGCTGTGTTCCTGAAGCTGGACAATGAAAAGTCATGGTCTTTACCAGCAATTGTCTCAAGTGAGAGCACAACTCCAAGATCTTTTTTTGTCAGAATACATCAAGGAACTGAGCTGCGGCGTAATCGCCATCATCTTCGGTTAGGGCCTGTTCACCATCCTGAAGCTGACCACAACACAGGGACGAATCAGTCTGATGTCACTACTATAGAGACTGTTCCTGCTAGTCAGAGTTTGGACAAGCCTACAAGCCCTTTACCTACTCCGACCGTGACCAGGTCTGGTAGAGTGTGTAAGCCAGTCAGCAGGCTCGACTTGTAGGCTAACAAAAACCTATGGCCTTTGGAGGGAATGGGGTGAAAAGAAAAAAAAAAAAAAAAAAAAGAGAGAGAAAACTGAATAGAAACAAAACTGAAAAAAAGACAAAAGTTGTATTGTCAGTTATGTTGATTTGTGACCATGTAAATGTGACAGTAACAATACAGTACTATGTTTAAGTAAGGCATGCTGAAGTTTTTCAGTGTGAGATAACTTTGGTTATTGACTGGTGCTGTTAAAAGAAAAAACAGATGTTATGTTTAAGTTAAAGTGTTGCTTGCTGTTATAAAACGCAAAAGGGGGAGATGTCATACATGGTAGTTAAATGTGCTTGTGCATATATTAGCGCTATTTACGGTAGCGCTAATCCTCTCCACTATTGCTTGTTTGGTGTTTAGTTTTGCGTACCATTTCGTACGTATGGGAAATGAGACTGGGTTGGCACTGCATGGCTAACTACCGATTTCCATCCCCGAAGTTCAACATATGGCTGACGTAATTATTCCCCCCTAAATTTAGGTCGGCAAATTTAAGACATTTTGGTTGAAAATTTAAGACAAAATAAGACTTTAAGGCCTAATTTGACAAAAATGAAATTTAATACCATTTAAGACTTTAAGGACCCACAGCCACCCTGAAGTTATATTTCAAACTCTACCCCAATTACTTAAATTACTAATAATTATTTAAATAACCAAATATTACCAATTACTGTAATGATTATTATAGATCGGAATTAAATTTTATGACTAGCTCTTATTTTAGAATTAGTATCTTAGATGTTAGCTGTAGAGTTAGTTTAGTTTAGAGTTTAGTTTAGAATTAGCTTTAGAATTGTTGTAGAAAAGAAAATGACAGGTGGGCTACCCCCACCTCTCGTCCGGGGTACAACTCCCCTGCGTGTTCGTTTGATAGAGAGAGTCAGACAGTGGAGTGAAGTTGAAAACAAACCAAGTATTTATTACAAAGTACCGAATATTCAGGAGAACCCACACATGAAAGACCGTCTAACAGCCGTCCCAGCATAAGTTCTGACCCCCCTCTGATCTGACTCCATGTTTTATACCCAAAATGACGTGAAACCTGCTGATGAGGCG